>NC_083724.1:84172117-84473347 GCF_028564815.1 Eubalaena glacialis | reverse complement strand
CTCACGGGCCCAGCTGCTCTGCGGCATGTGGGATCTTCCCAGACCAGGGCTTGAACCCGTGTCCCCTGCGTTGGCAGGTAGATTCTCAACCACTGCACCACCAGGGAAGCCCTACCTTTTTTGTTATTTGTTGTATTGCATAGAATTTTCAATAAGCATTGTAATTTTTAATAAACCAATGAAACTACTTTGTATTTAAAAAATAACACCCTTCACTTGTGAGGTTTAGGCTAAGTGACCTTCTGGCTCATCTGGAGCTCCATGCCCTTCTGTCTGAGAGGCTGGTGTTTCCACAGAGAAGACTGAACACACGGCTGGCTGTCAGCTATGGGAATCTGGGCCAGTCTGTCAGGTTCCCACCTGAAGAAGGCAGTTGTGAGACAGGAGGGGAGGGGGCAGGACACAACCTTTAAAAGAATGACATAGCCATTGAGGATATGACAAAAAGTGGTTAGAACTAACTAGATCCAAGATGGCAGAAGATTCAACCTCCAGTACACCTCATTATATGCTCGTTGTAATACATTAGCATATGCTAAATGACACACCCACAGGTATGATGACAGTTCCGAGGCCGACCATAAAAGGCCAAAATGTGGTCCAATTCCTGGAAATCCCCACCTCTCCTCCAAAATGGTTGGAATAATCCTCCCACTTGTTAGCCTATGAAATTACCCAGCCCATAAAAACTAACCACCCCATATTTCAGGGCCACTCTCGCCTTTTGAGATGGACTACATTCTGCCTATGAAATGTGTATCTCTCTAAATAAATCCACTTCTTACTTATCACTTTGTCTCTCACTGAATTCTTTCTGCGACGAGGCATAAAGAACTTGAGCTTCATTAAGTCCTGAGACCAGGTGGGCAATTTCAATTAAAAGACAGTGGGTTCAAGCCCCAGCCCATGGGTTCAAGTCCCAATCAGAGTTTTGTCTGGGTTCGAATCCCATCTGAGTTGTGCGGTTTCAGTTGTGTCACTGATTTTGGCAAACAATTTGAGAATACTGTCCAAATAATAAGAAGATGGATAGGGGAAGGCAGGGGAAGAGAAATTTTTTTTCTATTTAGCATTTGCCAAAATCACAGCCTTCAGCAAATATCACATAACTCATTAAAAAATTCCTCATTTACTGAAACTAAAATGGAAGTGGCCCAAGAACCAGAAGAAAAGCTAATCAATCCTTCTCATGTGTTTAAAATCTCTTTCTCAACTGCATGTTAAATTCCCCATGCCCAGATAAAGGCATTTTCTCAAGATTCAACTTATAAAATGTTTCAGAAGCCACACAATCCAAAGAAGGATGGTCAGAGTCTGTGAAATACCATCTGATTCACTTGTGAGGGAGAGAGGTTGTCAAACCAACAGCTGAGAGAAGAAAAAAGCTGCCCAGACGTGTCCATCACATTGAGCTTCGCCCTTCAGCCTCTGGGCCACCCTCTGCACAGAGCTTTTCCACCAGGAAAACCTCCCTGATGATTTAAGCAGCCAAAGCAATCCCAGTGCGGGACGTAGGCTTGTCCCCGTTCTGCATATCAGTTCACCCAGCATAAATTATTAATTAATTGCAGAGCATTCCAAGGGCATGGAGGCCTAATTCTGCAGGATGAGCTATCAACCACTGGAAACAAGGAGAAAAATTAAGACCTATGAATTACAGGTTTCATGATTCAAGATGTTTTCTGTCTTAAAATAATCAATAATGTTGATTTTATTCCCTCATTGAATAAATGTGCATATTCCCAGAACAGTAAATCTCCCCAACAGCAACCAGAATAAAAAGATCTCCAACAGAAACCTTCTGCTCCCTTGCTGATTAGAAAGCAACTTTATTTTTTTCAAGAAAAGAAAAAAATTTATATTAAGGATCATTTTTACTGGAAAGGGTAACTGATCAACTATATCTAAAAACAGAAACTGCAAAAATTTTTCCTCATACATCTTCAGGTTTCTTACACAACCAGAAAGTTTTAAAATCATTTTTTATAGGTAAAAATTGAATTAGTTGGATATGCAACACAAGTTGAAGTTGTCTAAGAAAAGTGCTTATAGGGCTTCCCTGGTGGCACAGTGGTTAAGAATCCACCTGTCAATGACATGAGTTCGAGCCCTGGTCCGGGAAGATCCCACATGCCGCTGAGCAACTAAGCCCATGCGCCACAACTACTGAGCCTGCACACTAGAGCCCGTGAGCCACAACTCCTGAAGCCCGTGCACCACAACTACTGAAGCTTGCGTGCCTAGAGCCCATGCTCCGCAAACAAGAGAAGCCACCACAATGAGAAGCCCGCGCACCGCAACAAAGAGTAGTCCCCGCTCACCACAACTAGAGAAAACCTGCAATGAAGATCCAACGCAGCCAAAAATAAATAAAATAAATAATTTTTTTTAAAGTGCTTATAAATTCTTGTCATGAAACAAAAAGCTAGAAGAGGGCTTCCCTGGTGGTGCAGTGGTTAAGAATCTGCCTTCCAATGCAAGGGACACAGGTTCGTGCCCTGGCCCAGGAAGATCCCACATGCCACGGAGCAACTAAGCCCGTGCACCACAACTACTGAGCATGAGCTCTAGAGCCCGCAAGCCACAACTACTGAGCCCACGTGCCACAACTACTGAAGCCTCTGCGCCTAGAGCCCATGCTCCGCAACAAGAGAAGCCACGACAATGAGAAGTCTGCGCACCTCAACGAAGAGTAGTCCCCACTCACCACAACTAGAGAAAGCCCGCACACAGCAATGAAGACCCAACACAGCCAAAAATAAATAAATAAATAAATAAATAAATTTATTAAAAAAAAAAAACTAGAAGATATTTCTTTTGGAGATTTTACAATTTTTTTCTCAAATTTTACAGTTCCTCCCTATCTTATTATCAGTCATCCAGATGCTCAATGAAATCTAGGATATTCTCCCAAATATGTAAAATTCTCCACCCTGTCTTGCCTCCACTAACCCATCCCCATTCCCCAAAGTCCCCTATCGAAAAAAATAAAAAGAAAAGACAAACATGACAATCTTTTTAAAGAAGAAAGAGAGGCAATGCAGATGTGTTTCAAAATGTCATCCTTCAACTGAACCACAAAAATGCTGAGGTCCAGTTGGGGATGCCAGCCTATCTACAGAGGTGTATTTCTCCATGAATACGCAGGACAATTGCTCTGCAAATCAGCCAAGACATTAAGAGCAATTCAAAAACAAACAGCTTGTTATTCTGGATCAGAAATCCAATCCTGGGGATGAGAAAAATGGGTGAAGGAGGTCAAAAGATATAAACTTCCAGTCATAAAGTAAATAAGTCCTAGAAATATAATGTACAGCATGGTGACTATAATTAACAATACTGTATTGCATATTAGAAAGTTGCTAAGAGAGTAGATTTTAAAAGTTATCATCACAAGAATAAAAATCTGTGACTACATAAGATGACAGATGTCAACTACACTTATTGTGGTGATCATTTCACAATGTATACAAATATGGAATCATTATGTTGTACACCTGAAACTAATATAATGTTATATGTCAATTATACCTCAATTTTAAAAAGAAAATAAAGAAATCTAATCACATTGCTAAAGCCCAGATATTCCATGGTCCACTCATCATTTAAGTCAAACTAAAACATTCCCAAAGGAAAAAAAACCAACTGAGAGAAAATGTTTGGGGTTTCAAGCCTAAGGAAGGAAGTTTTACATATCTAACTTTACTCTTTGCCTGTCTAGACATCTTCTTTTGTGTGCTGAACATTTTGAATGATATGTTGTAGAGACTCTGAATTTTGCTGTATTCCTCTAAGAAGTGTGACAATTTGTTCTCACAAGCAGTTAAATGCTAAGAGGTCATCTTGATCTTGTTCAGTCTTGGGTTTGGGCCTTTTTAAGGCAGGTCTATTTCATCTTTGCTGTCAATGCTATGGCATGCATGCCCCTTATTCCTAGGACACAGTCCTTTCTCCTGAGATGAGCCTTTCTGGGGACTCAAATAAGTGTTCAGCTCCACTTTAGCTGGATTAGAACTCCAACATCTCCCTAACACGTGCAACTTCTAAAATCACTGTTCACCTTTCAGTCCTCTAGAAGCTGTTCTCAATTGACTTTGTAGAGTCTCATTCAGTGCATATGTAGCTAAAGATTTGGCAAAGAACTTGAAGGGAGTCCCTAAACAGATTTCTGGGTCTGTTTCTCTTCAGCTGCCTCCTCTCTGGTACCCAAACCTGCAAGTTCCTCGGCCTTAGCAACTTTGACCTTCTGACTTTTCATCCTTCCCCCAGCCAGACTCCTTACAGTGTAGAAAATGCCTCAGGCGAAAAGTTGGCATGAAAGAGGAATTCACCTTGCATACTTCCCTTCTCTCAAGAGCTGCAGCCCTGTGACACTCACTGCCTGAGAATAGTTGCTCATATATTTTGCCCCATTTTATAGCTGTTAACAGTAAAAAAAATAAACCTATGACTCTGTCTTGGCAAGAACGGGAAGTTCGATGTATGTTAACATGCCAGTAATTTTCATTGTTCTAAGAATAACAAAGACCTCTAAGTTGAAGTCATCAACAATCAGGTTTTTGTTGTTGTTGTTGTTTTTAATTGAGGTATAGTTGATTTACAATGTTGTATTAATTTCAGTTGTAAAGTGATTCAGTTATACATACGTATATTTTTTTCCAGATTCTTTTCCCTTATTACATTCCCTAGTTGTCATTTAAGCTCCCTGAACCTCAGTTTTCAACTCAGTAAAATAAGCTAAGCTGCACGATCACTGATGTCTCTTCTGGCTCTAGCACTTTATGACCCTTCTACTTCCACTACGTACGCTGGCTTAATGAGATGCACTACTTCAGGGGATCAAACCAGCAGTTCTTTGCAAAGGAAAAGTCCTTTCTGAAGCTCTTAGCCCATAAGAAATTCGTTGGGCCTCCAAGCCCTCCAGCAGTCCTCTCCATGCTTGAACGATGGTGCAGAAGGGTCCAGGTCAGCACAGAGGGTGGGAATCTACAAGCACAGCGTGGTGGACCAAGTCAGACTTCAGAGCCCAACAGACCCAATTTCCAAGCTCCTATATAGAGAGGTCCTGTCACTTCACCTCTCTGAACCTGCTTCTTCATCTATGAAATGGCCAGAATAATGCTACCTTGCAGGGATATTTTGGAGATCAAATGAGCTAAGCTGCTGATGTATATGTTTGGGGGTAACCCAATGAAGACATTTTTCCTACTGATATTTAAAGATGCACAGAGACCTCTGAAAAATTGCAACTCATACATTAAGTTTTGAAATTCCTTCCCCACCAGCCCATCGGCACCATCTCCCTTGCATGACTGCCATTATCACTACCACTGCATGGAGGGGGCAGGAGCAGTAATCAGTGGTCAGTAGCACCCCCAAAGTGGTGTCTCATTGCCTATCCCCTTCCTTAGGAAGGAATCAGGTTTTTTTTTTTTCACTTTAAATGAAAAACAATTGGGAAGGCTTTGATCAATTAACATTATCTCAAGAAGGGAATGGAATACATTTTTTAGATTTTGAGAACTGCAAAGGAAAACCACCTCAACACCTGGTCTCCTCAATGTCTTTAACCACCTACCCAAAATATTCTCAGAACTACAGGGAGGCAGGGTTTCAGATCCTCGGGGGAGGTCCCATGAGCCATTCAGGGGTGTTCAGCCCTAGAGGAAAAGGACTGAGGACAGAGAACTGCTCCAGAGAAGCCACCAAGTGAGGCCCAGAGGGGGGAAAACCAGCCTTCCTCTGAAGGGCACCAACCTGCACTTGGCGATGGGGCAGGGGCCACACGGTCAAATGGATGGGGATAATCTGTGCTCAGCAGCGCCCCCAAGTGTCAAGAAATAGCCACTACAGAGAGCTGGCCAACACTAAGATTTTTTTCCCCCACTCGAAAATGGAAGTTTGTAGTAATTTCTTCTCAGACCACAAATGTTTCAAGAAGTTTATGGATGATCCAAAAAGGAGAGGAATCCCACGAATGTGATAATCAGCTTTCTGCCAATCTAGTGGCTGGACACCTGGGCCTATGTGTTCTGCATCAGCTCCCACCTACATATTACATGCATGCAGACCAGAAAAAGGGCTCATCACATGGTAGGTACTCAACAAATTCTTAATATCAACAAATGTGAGCTAAATTACATAAGGACAAAGGCATATATATATATATATATATATATATATATATATATATATATGATGGAGGCAGGACTTAGTCAAAATGATGTTCACTAAAATATAAGCTTCGTAAAGATAGAATGTTTCTCATTTTGTCCACTGCTGGATCCCCAGCATTTAGAACAGTGCCTGACATGTACAGATTAACAAATATTTATTGAATTTCATGTTAAACAAATGGAAGGGAAAGCAGGACTTCTTGTAAGTGTCAAACGACTATGTCCCAATCCCTTTACTGTCCGTTATATTTATCAGCAGCTTGAAAAAAGACTTAGAAAGCCCACTTACCAAATTAGCTGACATTAAGCTGGGAAAAATAGTTACTATGCTGAATAACTTGCATTAAAATACTGGGAAAAAAAGGACTCAAGCTAGAAAACTGGGCTGAAACCAACAAGATGAAATGTAATTCATACAGATTTCCACATACAGGCTGAAAAAGTCAAATGTACAATTTCAGGACAGAGAAGGCCTGGCTTCACAGAAGTCTCAGAGGAAAGGACTTAAGCAACAAGGCCTGTATTAGCAACATTTGACACTGTCACAACACTCATGCATGACAGATGGCCTCGTTGGAAGGGAGGGTCAAGAATAATGGTGAAGTGGTGGAGTAGTTCTATGGTGTCACGTATAGAATGTCACATTCATCTGGGGTATCACTTGGGTCCAGTGGGGTGGGCCCAGAGAGGAATGCATAAAATAGTGAGTGAGGAATCTTGAAAATGTATAATCTGAGGACAGTTAAAAATAAGAACAAGTGTTCGTTGCAGAAAAAAAAAGGCTCCTGGTGGGACAAGACTGTGTTTTCCAATACTGGTAGAACTGCCTTTGGTTCTGTGTATACCCAACAGACAAAACTAAGGCTAATAGATAGAAATTACAAGGCTTTAGAAGAGCTTCTCACAATCTAAAGCTGTTTGGAAATGGAATTAGCTGTCTTGGGAAGTTGTGGTTTCCAGTCATTGGAAGGAAAGAGAGGAGAATGAAGATTTGTATTTACTGAGCACGTGCTGCAAGTCAGGCACTGGACTAGAAGATTTGTGTGATCTCAGTTCTTCCCCACATTCATCCTGTGATATAAGCATTTATTATTGATATAGAATCCTTATATTCAAAACTACCCACCTGTAGATGGGTGGTTGATTGGAAAAAAAAAAAGCACAGAATCATAAAAGATGATACATACATAACTCAAATATTCAATTTCGACTTAATACATATGAATGTTCTTTCATTCCCCAGCTTTGGTGTTGACCCAAGGCCTTTCTCTGAAGATATATCTGCTGATTGGATCCACATGGTTTTCTCTCATATACTCCACCTATATGTAGTGATCATGATTTCCAGTTTCCATTTCTTTAAAGTGGAGCAAGAATTTAAACTCTCTTAAGAAGCAATCTAAATTGGAGACTTTTTCTAGGTTTTCCCCACACCTTGATACCTATCTCCCTTACACCTAATTCAAAAGCCAGTTTTTACTGCTGGAATCTAGCAATTCTACTCCTGGTTATACACCCAAAGGAAATAAAATCACTATCTTGAAGAGATCTGTGCACTCCCAAGTTCATTGCAGCATTATTTGCAATAGTCAAGACATGGAAACAACCTGTATCAATTGATAGATGAATAGGTAAAGAAAATGTGATATACATATCTTATGCTAAATGAAATAAGTCAGACAGAGGAAGAAATACTGTATGATATCACTTACCTGTGGAATCTAAAAAAGTCAAACTCACAGGCGCAGAGAGTATGTCAGTGGTTGCCAGAGGTTTGGGGCGGGGAAAATGGGGAGCTGTTGGTCTGAAGGGTACGAACTCCCAGTTATAAGATGAATACGTTCCAGGAATGTAATGCACAGCATGGTGACTATAGTTAACAATACTGTATTATATGTTTGAAAGTTAAGAGAGTAGACCTTAAAAGTTCTCACCATAAAAAAAAAATAAAAGTGTAACTATGTGAGGTGATATATGTTAACTAGATTTTGTGGTAATCATTTCACAACATATACATATATGAAATCATCACGTGTACCCCTTAAACTTACACAATGTTATTTGTCAATTCTATCTCAATAAAGCTAGGCGGGGGAAGCCAGTTTCTTATCAATTCACGCCAGAAAAGACAAAGCAATGGCAGGACCCCAGAAACTGGGTATTTAATTCATTTCCCCAGTGATCCAGGGGAAGCCATGAACTGAGGACCCTGGAACCTCAAAGGTGGACCAGCCCCGTAATCTCACCTAAGAGGAACTTGGCCTAGGAGGTTGCTGAAACTGCCCAAGGGCTTCAACGCTGCAGCTGCCCCTCACTTTTCACCACCTCGCCCTCTGCAAGTCTTGTGTGGAAGAAGTTCCCCCTTCCCCGCCCCGCCCCCGACCCCTCAGAAAGAAAGACCCTGGGGGCTCCAGCTGGTAAGTGAAAGAAAACGACAAGCTCTCCATCAAATCCAATCCCTTTCTTAGGTTCTGGGGTCTCGCCCCGTCCCCGGACACCCTTGCCTGATTGACACAACCTTGCTGTTTGCCTCTCCACCCTCACTCACATCCTGGTCTGCGTAAATCAACCCAGCTTCTCCCTCGGATTCTTTCGTGCAATACACCCCCTGCCTGTAGCTAAGGGGCTCTTAGCCAGGAGACGTTCTAATAGGAAAGAAGACAGGGAGGAGCCAGAGGATATCTGTTACAGCCATTATTTTCCACTCAGGATCTTATTTAGCATCTTCACTTGAGGGCCATAAATTGAACCTAGAGGGAGCTTCCCTGCCCCTCCCCCAGTGCGCAGTGGGGAGTTCATTAAAACGGAGACGGGTTACCTTGGGCCGATCCAAGGGAAACACTGTCACCACGTGGCCACTCCGGGTCATCACAGGCTGCCGCCGGCTGTCCCAGCGCCGCCTCCACCGGAGTGGGACCTAAACGGCAGGAAAAAACAGGTGGGCGCTCACATCACTTCCCTTCTTCTCTTTAAAAACTATTTCGTGTATAGTAATAGAAATACACTCACATGGCACAAAACTCATAAGGTACAAAAGCTCTACAATGTAAAGGCAATCCCCCCACCCTTGGACCCAGAGGCATTATTTAACTGAGCATTTCTTTGCGTAGCCGGCAGGAGGCGCTCTAAGCACACACGCAGGTACTCTCGTATCTGCACCAGTGCGAGGACGCTCGCCTATGGTGTTCGCTGCTGTATCCCTGGTGCGTGGCTGACACAACCAGTCTGTGCCTTGATCTTTTCACCTACTTTACCTCATGCACAGTCCCTTTCTCTTGTAAACTTCAAAATCCCATCTCTCACGAATACAGTAGGAGAAATCAGAGATAGTAGATAAGAGACATGATTTTAGCAGTGGTCTTGCCTGCCCACACAAAATCAACCCCGAACACTCACAGTGGAATAAGTCTTAGAAACCCCCAGTTCAACCTTCTCATTTTACAGATGAGAAGACAGAGAGGGGAAGGTGTCCTGGGCTCATGTAGATTGAGCTGAACGTTTAGTTAGAGGGTCTGTACCTTGTCTTTAACCCCATGCCTGCCAGCTCTCCAGCTTTGCCTCCTGCCCCCTGTCCTAAGGGGCCCTGCTCCCGAGTGCCCAGCGCTGACCTTCCTCCCAGCGTTTACCAGAAATCTGGGCTCATTCCACCTGAGACCTGCTGCTAAATTCGGCAACTCCAAGGACCCTCCCTGGTCCTGAACAGCCCTGAGCACCAGCCCATGGGGTAAGCCAAACAGAATGGGCCTCAGCTGCCCTCAGAGCCCAGGTGCAGAGTGAGAAATTTAGGCTGGACAGACCCAAAGAAGACTTTCTAATGGGCAAGATTGTTACAATCCAAAAATGAGTGGCCAAGGAAACTAACAGAATTTTTTCTGGAGATCTTTACAGTTGGATTAAGTTATTAAAAAATGGTGTGTATAATAATGAATCTATAATACCATAAAACACCAGATAAAACCTAATTAAAGAGCCAGAGGACTGCCTTGCATTTGAAATTCTCTTTCCAACATGCACTGACTGTATGCATTTTGCATAGTCAATATTTATCAATATTTAATTTTTTATTAATTCATATAAGGTGTGTATATTACACACCTACTTAGGTGAACTATATGTGCCACACTTTACACTGCCATTACCATGATGGTAACTTGAAGATTATCAGGCAAAATATTTGCATTTCTATTTCATGAGGAAAGGAACCCAAGTGTTGTTTTCCCCTTAATTGGTAGTTTCATAATTAATTGAGTGCATTGCAAGTTTTAACTTTTTGGCTCATTATATAATGGACCATTTTGAAATCGACCAAGGAATTATCCTTATTTTTAATAATCTGCAAATAGAAGTAATGCTAGTTGGCAGCATTTGATTTTAAGGACTCAGTCAATAATTGTGTTTTAGAATATGGAAAAGCCCAAACGTGTGCAGGAAGGATTCTAGGATCATGGAAGGTTAGAGCTGGTATCTGAGAGATGGAACCCTAGCAAGATGGGGGAACTGAGGCACAGTGACAGCCAGAGAGATTTGGGGGAAGTTCAACCTCTGCCTAGGCCAGTCTGGCTGTGACATGGGTACCTGGTAAGCTCCCAGTTCGAAACAGGGGCTTGTTTTACCAGCTTCCTGGCCTCCTATGTATAAGCAAACACCCCTAGGGCAACTCTGAGGGAGACCCTGTTCCTTCTCTGGGCATTTGAAGTGACCTTCCTCCCAGCTTCTCCCACCTCCCCCCACCCCACCTACCTCCCAGCTTTGACCACCAGCCCCCTCTCCTGGCAGTTTGTTTGCATCACTGTGAATAATTGGGAGCCTTAAATGCCAGCTGCTTCTAATCAGTGCCTGCATGACATGCATGGGTTTAGGGAAGCAACTGGCAAAGATGGGGCATGCTTTCTGTCACCAGAGCCAGAGTTAGCCAAGGCCCCCGCTTTCCCTGGAGGAACAGGTACTTAAAGGTACTAAGTCCTCCCCAAGGGCCCAGAATGGCAGCTGAGTGCACCTGAGACCCACTGATTTCAGGGAGCAGATCCCAGCTGCCCAAAGACTCTTGCCATGAGTGAGATGGCCAGCCGGGAGGTGGAAAACGGGAGAAAAGCAGAGAGAAAAGCGTACCGCTGAGCACGGGCCAGCACAGCATGAGGGTCTGCTCCGGGCCCTCCCTCTGGGAGATTGCGACTCTTCTCTGCACAAAAGTGACTTCTGCTCCAAAGTTGCGCATCCGAGGGCTGCAGTCTCCCTTTCTAAATTTGTCTACCAGGAAGAGACACTTTCTCCCAAAATTTACACACAGAGGCCAGCAGGGGCCCCACTCTGTCCTCCCTGAAGGCCCTGTGGGGAGCACGTTCCAGGACCAGCTGTGCAGGGTGAGAGGGTGGCTCCCCGACCTTCTTGCCAAGACAGGACAGGAGCCGAGTGGGAAACTGCACGGTGCACAGCCGTGACCTGGGGAAGCCCTACAGCATCCAGATGGACCATGTCATCACCTCGATCTGTGAGGTGAGCCAGGCAGGGCTGATTGCCCTGCTCTCAGGCTTCAACACCCAGGACTGAGCCCAGGAGAGGGTCAGCGAGCACCCCCAGGCCACAAATGCAGGTGGTTGGAGTGGGACTTGAACTCAAGGTTTTTACTTCCATACCTTCCATCCTCTGCTCCTCCAACAGGACTTCCTGACGTGGTGTGATGTCCCCAGGAGGGCTGTGAGATCTGCTTTGCAGACATGCTGTGGGTTGGAAATGCGAGAGAGGTGGAGGTCTCTGGCCTTGCTCCGCATTTTTACCCCATCCCCACAGTCTGTTGATGGTATCATCCACTGTCTGTGGATGGTATCTATCCACCTCCACTGCCATGGTCAAAGCTACCAACATCTCTTGCTTGAAAAACTGCAGCAACCTCTTCAGAAGTCAAATATGTATAAAAAATCACACGTGTTCTTGTTGCCTCACAGAGTCACAGTGAAGGTGAAATGAAATATTGGGCTGGCCAAAAAGTTCCTTCAGTTTTTAAGTAAAAATAAAAGACACGTTTTTCATTTTCACCAAGAACTTTATTGAACAACATATTCACCCTTTTGTTCCACTACCTTCGGCCATTTTTTAGGCAACTTCATAATTCCATCCTCCCAAAACTTTTTATCTTTTTGAGCAAAGAACTGTTCCAGGTGCCTTTTACAGTCTTCTAGGGAATTGAAACTTCTTCCATTAAGAGAATTTTGTAAAGACTAAAATAAATGGAAATCCGAAGGTGCAATGTCTGGTGAATACAGCGGATGAATCAGACCTTCCCAGCCAAGCTGTAACAGTTTTTGCCTGGTCATCAAAGAAACATGTGGTCTTGCGTTATCCTGATGGAAAATTATGCGTTTTCTGTCGACTAATTCTAGATGCTTTTCGTCAAGTGCTGCTTTCAGTTGGTCTAATAGGGAGCAGTATTTGTTGGAATTAATCGTTTGGTTTTCCGGAAGGAGCTCATAATAGAGATCTCCCTTCCAATCCCACCATATACACAACATCACCTTCTTTGGATGAAGACCGGCCTTTGGTGTGATTGGTGGTGGTTCATTTCGCTTGCCCCACGATCTCTTCCATTCCACATTGTTGTACAGTATCCACTTTTCATCGCCCATCACAATTCGTTTTAAAAACTGAACGTTTTCATTACATTTCAGTAGAGACTCATATGCAGAAATAGGGTCAAGAAGGTTTTTTTCACTTAAGTTATGTGGAACCCAAACATCAAAGTGATTCACATAACCAAGCTGGTGCAAATGATTTTCAGCACTTGATTTGGATATTTTGAGTATGTCGGCTCTCTCCCACATGGTATAACGTTGATTGTTCTCAATTAATGTCTCCATTTGATCGCTATCAACTTCAACTGGTCTACCTGACCGTGGGGCATCATCCAGCAAGAAATCTTCAGCACAAAACTTCGCAAACCACTTTTGAGGAGTTCAATCAATCACAGCACCTTCTCCATACACTGCACAAATCTTTTTTTTTTTTGCATTTCAGTTGCATTTTTACCTTTATTGAAATAATAAAGCATAGTATGCCGAAAATGTTGCTCTTTTTCTTCCATCTTCAATATTAAAATGGCTACACAAAAATTCACCAATTTTGATAAGTTTTTATTTTTTAATAAATTTATTGAGGGAGGGGCAAGATGGCGGAAGAGTAAGACGCGGAGATCACCTTCCTTCCCACAGATACATGAGAAATACATCTACACGTGGAACTGCTCCTACAGAACACCCACTGAACGCTGGCAGAAGACGTCAGACCTCCCAAAAGGCAAGAAAATCCCCACGTACTTGGGTAGGGCAAAAGAAAAAAGAAATAACAGAGACAAAAGAATAGGGACGGGACCTGCACCAGTGGGAGGGAGCTGTGAAGGAGGAAAGGTTTCCACACACTAGGAAGCCCCTTCGTGGGCAGAGACTGCGGGTAGCAGAGGGGGGAAGCTTCGGAGCCACGGAGGAGAGCGCAGCCACAGTGGTGCGGAGGGCAAAGCGGAGAGATTCCCGCACAGAGGAGCGGTGCCGACCAGCACTCACCAGCCCGAGAGGCTTGTCTGCTCAGCCACCGGGGCGGGGGGGGGGGGCTGGGAGCTGAGGCTCGGGCTTCGGTGCTAGCCGGGAGGGAGTCCGGGAAAAAGACTGCAGCTGCCGAAGAGGCAAGAGACTTTTTCTTGCCTCTTTGTTTCGCGGCGCGCAAGGAGAGGGGATTCAGAGCGCCGCCTAAACGAGCTCCAGAGACGGGCGCGAGCCGCGGCTATCAGCGCGGATCCCACAGCAACAGGGACGCAGAGGGAAAAACGGAGAGATTCCCGCACAGAGGCTCGGCGCCGAGCAGCACTCACCAGCCCGAGAGGCTTGTCTGCTCACCCGCCGGGGCGGGCGGGGGCTGGGAGCTGAGGCTCGGGCTTCGGTCGGATCGCAGGGAGAGGACTGGGGTTGGCGGCGTGAACACAGCCTGAAGGGGCTAGCCCACCACAGCTAACCGGAGGGAGCCCGAGAAAAAGTCTGCAGCTGCCGAAGAAGCAAGAGACTTTTTCTTGCCTCTTTGTTTCATGGCGCGCAAGGAGAGGGGATTCAGAGCGCCGCTTAAACAAACTCCAGAGACGGGCGTGAGCCGCGGCTATCAGCGCGGACCCCAGAGGCGGGCGCGAGCCGCGGCTATCAGCGCAGACCCCCAGAGACGGGTGCGAGCCGCAGCTATCAGCTCGGACCCCAGAGACAGGCGCGAGCCGCGGTTATCAGCGCGGACCCCAGAGACGGGCATGAGACGCTAAGGCTGCTGCTGCCGCCACCAAAAAGCCTGTGTGCGAGCACAGGTCACTCTCCACACCACCCCTCCCGGGAGCCAGTGCAGCCCGCCACGGCCAGGCTCCCGTGATCTGGGGACAACTTCCCCGGGAGAGCGCACGGCACGCCTCAGGCTGCTGCAACGTCACGCCAGCTTCTGCCGCCGCAGGCTCGCCCCGCCTCCTCCGTACCGCTCCCTCCCCCTCGCCTGACTGAGCCAGAGCCCCTGAATCAGCTGCTCCTTTAACCCCGTTCTGTCTGGGCGGGGAACAGACGCCCTCAGGCGACCTACATGCAGGGGCGGGTCCAAATCCAAAGCTGAACCCCGGGAGCTGTACGAACAAAGAAGAGAAAGGGAAATCTCTCCCAGCAGCCTCAGAAGCAGCGGATTAAAGCTCCACAAACAACTTGATGTGCCTGCATCTGTTGAATACCTGAATAGACAACGAATCATCCCAAATTTAGGAGGTGGACTTTGGGAGCAGGATATATTAATTTTTCCCCTTTTCCTTTTTTTGTGAGTGTATATGTGTATGCTTCTGGGTGAGATTTTGTCTGTATAGCTTTGCTCTCACCGTTAGTCCTAGGGTTAGGTCCGTCTGTTTTGTTTTTGTTTTTGTTTTTTACTTAAAAAAAATTTTTATTCCCGAATAAATGTTTTCTTAATAATTTTTTCCTTATTTTCTATTTTTAAAAAAAAAATTTTTTAATAAGTTTTTTCATATTTTTTATTTTAAAAAATTAAAAAATTTTTTTCTTAATAAATTTTTTTATTAATAATTTTTTTCTTATTTTTATTATAAAAAATAAATAAATCTATTTTGAAAAATTAAAAAAAATTCTTTTCTTAATAAATTTATTCTTAATAATTTTTTTCTTATTTTTTACTATAATAGCTTTATTTTATTTTATTTTATCCTCTTTCTTTCTTTCTTTCTATTTTTTCTCCCTTTTATTCTGAGCCGTGTGGATGAAAGGCTCTTGGTGCTCCAGCCAGGCATCAGGGCTGTGCCTCTGAGGTGGGAGAGCCAACTTCAGGACACTGGTCCACAAGAGACCTCCCAGCTCCACGTAATACCAAGCAGCGAAAATCTTTCAGAGATCTCCATCTCAACATCAAGACCCAGCTTCACTCAACGACCAGCAAGCTACAGTGCTGGACACCCTATGCCAAACAACTAGCAAGACAGGAACACAGCCCCATCCATTAACAGAGAGGCTGCCTAAAATCATAATAAGGCCACAGACACCCCAAAGTACACCACCAGACGTGGACGTGCCCACCAGAAAGACAAGATCCAACCTCATCCACCAGAACACAGGCACTAGTCCCCTCCACCAGGAAGCCTACACAACCCACGGAACCAACCTTAGCCACTGGGGACAGATACCAAAAACAACGGGAACTACGAACCTGCAGCCTGTGAAAAGGAGACCCCAAACACAGTAAGATAAGCAAAATGAGACGACAGAAAAACACACAGCAGATGAAGGAGCAGGGTCAAAACACACCAGACCTAACAAATGAAGAGGAAATAGGTAGTCTACCTGAAAAAGAATTCAGAATAATGATAGTAAGGATGATCCAAAATCTTGGAAATAGAATAGACAAAATGCAAGAAACATTTAACAAGGACGTAGAAGAACTAAAGAGGAACCAAGCAACGATGAAAAACACAATAAATGAAATTAAAAATACTCTAGATGGGATCAATAGCAGAATAACTGAGGCAGAAGAACAGATAAGTGACCTGGAAGATAAAATGGTGGAAATAACTACTGCAGACCAGAATAAAGAAAAAAGAATGAAAAGAACTGAGGACAGTCTCAGAGACCTCTGGGACAACATTAAACGCACCAACATTCAAATTATAGGGGTCCCAGAAGAAGAAGAGAAAAAGAAAGGGACTGAGAAAATATTTGAAGAGATTATAGTTGAAAACTTCCCTAATATGGGAAAGGAAATAGTTAATCAAGTCCTGGAAGCACAGAGAGTCCCATACAGGATAAATCCAAGGAGAAACACACCAAGACACATATTAATCAAACTATCCAAAATTAAATATAAAGAAAACATATTAAAAGCAGCAAGGGAAAAACAACAAATAACACACAAGGGAATCCCCATTAGGTTAACAGCTGACCTTTCAGCAGAAACTCTGCAAGCCAGAAGGGAATGGCAGGATATACTTAAAGTGATGAAGGAGAAAAACCTACAACCAAGGTTACTCTACCCAGCAAGGATCTCATTCAGATTTGATGGAGAAATTAAAACCTTTACAGACAAGCAAAAGCTGAGAGAGTTCAGCACCACCAAACCAGCTTTACAACAAATGCTAAAGGAACTTCTCTAGGCAAGAAACACAAGAGAAGGAAAACACCTACAATAACAAACCCAAAACATTTCAGAAAATGGGAATAGGAACATACATATCAATAATTACCTTAAATGTAAATGGATTAAATGCTCCCACCAAAAGACACAGACTGGCTGAATGGATACAAAAACAAGACCCATATATATGCTGTCTACAAGAGACCCACTTCAGACCTAGAGGCACATACAGACTGAAAGTGAGGGGATGGAAAAAGATATTCCATGCAAATGGAAATCAAAAGAAAGCTGGAGTAGCAATTCTCATATCAGACAAAATAGACTTTAAAATAAAGACTATTACAAGAGACAAAGAAGGACACTATATAATGATCAAGGGATCGATCCAAGAGGAAGGTATAACAATTGTAAATACTTATGCACCCAACATAGGAGCACCTCAATACATAAGGCAAATACTAACAGCCATAAAAGGGGAAATCGACAGCAACACAATCATAGTAGGGGACTTTAACACCCCACTTTCACCAATGGACAGATCATCCAAAATGAAAATAAATAAGGAAACACAAGCTTTAAATGATACATTAAACAAGAGGGACTTAATTGATATTTATAGGACATTCCACCCAAAAACAACAGAATACACATTTTTCTCAAGTGCTCATGGAACATTCTCCAGGATAGATCGTATCTTGGGTCACAAATCAAGCCTTGGTAAATTTAAGAAAATTGAAATCATATCAAGTATCTTTTCCGACCACAACGCTATGAGACTAGGTATCAATTACAGGAAAAGATCTGTAAAAAATACAAACACATGGAGGCTACACAATACACTACTTAATAACGAAGTGATCACTGAAGAAATCAAAGGGGAAATCAAAAAATACCTAGAAACAAATGACAATGGAGACACGACGACCCAAAACCTATGGGATGCAGCGAAAGCAGTGCTAAGAGGGAAGTTTATAGCAATACAAGCCTACCTAAAGAAACAGGAAACATCTCGAATAAACAACCTAACCTTGCACCTAAAGCAATTAGAGAAAGAAGAACAAAAAAACCCCAAGGCTAGCAGAAGGAAAGAAATCATAAAGATCAGA
Organism: Eubalaena glacialis; assembly: GCF_028564815.1. Classification (NCBI taxonomy): domain Eukaryota; kingdom Metazoa; phylum Chordata; class Mammalia; order Artiodactyla; family Balaenidae; genus Eubalaena; species Eubalaena glacialis. The sequence goes on along the minus strand of NC_083724.1, from coordinate 84,455,430 downwards.
TCAGAAATAAATGAAAAAGAAATGAAGGAAACAATAGCAAAAATCAATGAAACTAAAAGCTGGTTCTTTGAGAAGATAAACAAAATTGATAAACCATTAGCCAGACTCATCAAGAGAAAAAGGGAGAAGACTCAAATCAATAGAATCAGAAATGAAAAAGGAGAAGTAACCACTGACACTGCAGAAATATAAACGATCATGAGAGATTACTACAAGCAACTCTATGCCAATAAAATGGACAACCTGGAAGAAATGGACAGATTCTTAGAAATGCACAAACTGCCGAGACTGAACCAGGAAGAAATAGAAAATATGAACAGACCAATCACAAGCACTGAAATTGAAACTGTGATTAAAAATCTTCCAACACACAAAAGCCCAGGACCAGATGGCTTCACAGGCGAATTCTATCAAACATTTAGAGAAGAGCTAACACCTATCCTTCTCAAACTCTTCCAAAATATTGCAGAGGGAGGAACACTCCCCAACTCATTCTACGAGGCCACCATCACCCTGATACCAAAACCAGACAAAGATGTCACAAAGAAAGAAAACTACAGGCCAATATCACTGATGAACGTAGATGCAAAAATCCTCAACAAAATACTAGCAAACAGAATCCAACAGCACATTAAAAGGATCATACACCATGATCAAGTGGGGTTTATTCCAGGAATGCAAGGATTCTTCAATATACACAAATCAATCAACGTGATACATCATATTAACAAATTGAAGGAGAAAAACCATATGATCATCTCAATAGATGCAGAGAAAGCTTTCCACAAAATTCAACACCCATTTATGATAAAAGCCCTGCAGAAAGTAGGCATAGAGGGAACGTTCCTCAACATAATAAAGGCCATATATGACAAACCCAAGCCAACATTGTCCTCAATGGTGAAAAACTGAAACCATTTCCACTAAGATCAGGAACAAGACAAGGTTGCCCACTCTCACCACTATTATTCAACATAGTTTTGGAAGTGTTAGCCACAGCAATCAGAGAAGAAAAAGAAATAAAAGGAATCCAAATCGGAAAAGAAGAAGTAAAGCTGTCACTGTTTGCAGATGACATGATACTATACATAGAGAATCCTAAAGATGCTACCAGAAAACTACTAGAGCTGATCAACGAATTTGGTAAAGTAGCAGGATACAAAATTAATGCTAAGAAATCTCTTGCATTCCTATACACTAATGATGAAAAATCTGAAAGTGAAATTAAGAAAACACTCCTGTTTACCATTGCAACAAAAAGAATAAAATATCTAGGAATAAACCTACCTAAGGAGACAAAAGACCTGTATGCAGAAAATTATAAGACACTGATGAAAGAAATTAAAGATGATACAAATAGTTGGAGAGATATGCCATGTTCTTGGATTGGAAGAATCAACATTGTGAAAATGACTCTACTACCCAAAGCAATCTATAGATTCAATGCAATCCCTATCAAACTACCACTGGCATTTTTCACAGAACTAGAACAAAAAATTTCACAATTTGTATGGAAACACAAAAGACCCTGAATAGCCAAAACAATCTTGAGAACGAAAAATGGAGCTGGAGGGATCAGGCTCCCTGACTTCAGACTATATTACAAAGCTACAGTAATCAGAACAGTTTGGTACTGGCACTAAAACAGAAATATAGATCAATGGAACAGGATAGAAAGCCCAGAGATAAGCCCACGCACATATGGTCACCTTATCTTTGATAAAGGAGGCAAGCATATACAGTGGAGAAAAGACAGCCTCTTCAATAAGTGGTGCTGGGAAAACTGGACAGGTACATGTAAAAGTATGAACTTAGAATACTCCCTGACACCATACACAAAAATAAACTCAAAATGGATTAAAGACCTAACTGTAAGGCCAGACAGTATCAAATTCTTAGAGGAAAACATAGGCAGAACGCTCTATGACATAAATCACAGCAAGATCCTTTTTGACCCAGGTCCTAGAGAAATGGAAATAAAAACACAAATAAACAAATGGGACCTAATGAAACTTAAAAGCTTTTGCACAGCAAAGGAAACCATAAACAAGACCAAAAGACAACCCTCAGAATGGGAGAAAATATTTGCAAATGAAGCAACTGACAAAGGATTAATCTCCAAGATTTACAAGCAGCTCATGCAGCTCAATAACAAAAAAACAAACAACCCAATCCAAAAATGGGCAGAAGACCTAAATAGACATTTCTCCAAAGAAGATATACAGATTGCCAACAGACACATGAAAGAATGCTCAACATCATTAATCATTAGAGAAATGCAAATCAAAACCACAATGAGGTATCATCTCACACTGGTCAGAATGGCCATTATCAAAAAATCTAGAAACAATAAATGCTGGAGAGGGTGTGGAGAAAAGGGAACACTCTTGCACTGTTGGTGGGAATGTAAATTGATACAGCCACTATGGAGAACAGTAAGGAGGTTCCTTAAAAAACTAAAAATAGAACTACTATATGACCCAGCAATCCCACTACTGGGCATATACCCTGAGAAAACCATAATTCAAAAAGAGTCATGTACCAAAATGTTCATTGCAGCTCTGTTTACAATAGCCAGGACATGGAAGCAACCTAAGTGTCCATCATCGGATGAATGGATAAAGAAGATGTGGCACATATATACAATGGAATATTACTCAGCCATAAAAAGAACTGAAATGGAGGTATTTGTAATGAGGTGGATGGAGTTAGAGTCTGTCATACAGAGTGAAGTAAGTCAGAAAGAGAAAAACAAATACAGTATGCTAACACATATACATGGAATCTAAGGGGAAAAAAAAACGTCATGAAGAACCTAGTGGCAAGACGGGAATAAAGACACAGACCTACTAGAGAATGGACTTGAGGATATGGGGAGGGGGAGGGGTGAGATGTGACAGGGTGAGAGAGTGTCATGGACATATATACACTACCAAATGTAAAATAGATAGCTAGTGGGAAGCAGCCGCATAGCACAGGGAGATCAGCTCGGTGCTTTGTGACCACCTAGAGGGGTAGGATAGGGAGGGTGGGAGGGAGGGAGATGCAAGAGGGAAGAGATATGGGAACATATGTGTATGTATAACTGATTCACTTTGTTATAAAGCAGAAACTAACACACCATTGTAAAGCAATTATACTCCAATAAAGATGTTTAAAAAAAAAAAAAAAAGAACAGAGGGCACAAGTTTCAAACAGACCATGAATCAATCAATTATTCAACCAGAAAGGAGCAAGAGCGTGACTAGTGCAGCCAGCAGGGCGGATTGAATGACACTGAGGCACTTGGGAAAGGGTTTTTCCTTGAAGTTACAAGCTAACTCAAGGAATAGAAGACCAAGAAGGCAATCCCAGTTTCCTCAGACCAGCCCATTTGCTTTCTTACTACTTCTTTAGTCCTTCACACCCAGGCATCTTCCAAATGCTTTGTGTGTCCTCTACGAGATTCAATTTGAATCAGATCACTTGAATACATGGCATATGCTTGAGCATCTACTAAGCCCACCAGTTATGCATTTCCAGCACAAAATGGGAATTGAAACTGGATTTCCTACAATCAGTAGAAATGTTCTACAAGCAAAAGAAAATAGACAAGGGAAAAATTACAACTACTGCCTGGAGTCAAATGAAATAAAACCTTCCTGACGTCCTAGAAAGGAACATTTTCTAAGCCATCTAATGTAAAAAAGTAAAGTTATTCCTGCATGTTTATTATACTCACAACGATGCACCAAATTTGTCAGCACATTTTGTAAGCCTCCACCTACTGCCACTGAAAATGTATATTTTTCAGTTTAAGGCTCAGTACAGTCAATTCTTTTTATTTGGGATAGCTGTGTTTTATAAATTCATGGCAAAAACTGAATTAGCAAATACTGAACCACTGTTCCTAGGGGAGACCCGCAGGTCAGCTCCTGAGAAATTCTGATCACATTTTCATCAACCAACAATACACAACTTTGTTTTATATGTATTTCTGCTTAAAGACCCCTTATTTAATATATACTGTTGATTCGTTAATGCTGAATTTACAGCCAAAAGCACTATAACTCACGCCTGAAAGCAGCTTATCTAAGGCAGCACATCTTTTCTCTGTAAGACATGTCACAGCCTTCTTTGCCCTTGGGAACACTAGACAGCATTTCAGCACTATGCTTGAGGCCTATATTAAATAGCAAAGTCACCAACAAAGATGGGGAAAAAATGATTTTTGCATAAATATGCAAAAAAAGTGGCACTAAAAAGATTGGAAAAAGAACGCTTGCTCACAGTATGAGAGCTGTGTCATCTTGTCTGACACAAGAAGTGTCATCTTGTCTGACCTCAGCTGGGAACATGCAGTTGAAATTCTTCTCCAATTCACACACATCCACAAATGACTGCAAAAGCACAAAGAGTACTGATTTGGGGATTACAAGTAATTTTTTGCGAGTAGGTGAACTCGCAAATACAGAATCTGAGTAATGAGAATCAACTGTATTTCTGTCTTTAGCCCCTATTGCATAGATGATTATCAGAGCTGAGTTTGGGGAGTCCTCCAAATATATACAAACAGAACTTACACCAAATATGAGAACCTCTTCAATTCCATTCTGACTTTCTGCGTGCAGGAATCCAGTCCTCCTCTTGGCAGCCAGTCTTACCTACAATAAAAATCTTCCTCCTGGGACTTCCTTGGTGATGCAGTGGTTAAGAATCCACCTGCCGATGCAGGGGACACAGATTCGATCCCTGGTCTCGGATGATCCCAATGCCACGGAGCAACTAAGCCCGTGTGCCACAACTACTGAGCCTGCACTCTAGAGCCCACGGGCTGCAACTACTGAGCCCGCATGCTGCAACTACTGAAGCCCTCTCACCTGGAGCCCGTGCTCCGCAACAAGAGAAGCCACCGCAATGAGAAGCCCATGCACCGCAACGAAGAGTAGCCCTCGCTCGCCACAACTAGAGAAAGCCCGCACAGCAACAAAGACCCAATGCAGCTAAAAATAAATTAAAAAAAAAAAAAACTCCCTCACCTGGTAGGCCACTGAGCCTAGTGGTTAAAAAAAGTGGACTCTCAAGCCTGCCAACTGATTTTGTACCCCAGGCCCATCATTTATAAGGCTTGGCCTTTGGCAACTCAACCTCACTAATCCCTAATTTCCTTATCTTTAAAATGAGGATGGTAGGAGTATCTACCTATTGGGTTGCTGCAACACTTAAATGATACACTACATTTAAAGCGCTTAGCTCCATGCCTGGCATGTTCGATAGTCCTCAATGATCAGTGACTATTATATTGAGTTGAACAGAACACATTTCCCATCATAGTCACACAGAAGGCTATGAATGAAACACTACTTTCTTATATTTTTCAAAGCTGTGAGCTTCATTGCCAACACCGTGAGAGAGAAAATAAAAGTGTCCTTAAAAGAAGGATTCCCTCTTTAACTCTTCTAGTGGATTTAATCTCAGAAAAGGGAAAAAGCAAAAGTTCCATGGGGGGTCGCCAGTGTTTTTCCAGATCACAAGCTTTGCCTTGACAAATGATCTGCCTCCCTGTAAAGTGAAGTTTCCTCAGTTTCCTCATCTGTAAAGTGGAGGTTTAACCAATGATCTCCAAGGACCAATCCAGAACAGTAATGTTGCAGCCCAGCCTGACTTAGGACAACTTTTTTCCTTCTCTTACCCCAGTCTCTCTAAGATGCTCCAGCTAAAACAGTCTTCCCAATAACAAAATTAGAAACAAAATTTCATAAGATGATATTGTACCCTGAATTGCCCCTGATTTTCAGCCAGGAGCAATTCTGCCTCTGAGGAGACATACGGCAATGTCTGGAGACATTTCCGATTGTCACAAGGTGGGGACAGGGGAGGTGCAACTGGCATCTAGAAAGGAGAGGCCAGGGGGAATGCTGCCAACATTCTACAAGGCTCAGGACGGCCCTCACACCACAGAATTACCCAGCCCGAAACTCACTAGTGCTAAGGTTGAGAAAGTCTGGTTTCTCTTCAAGCACAATTCCCATGGATGATTTAATTGCCCTTGGCATTGAGATCCAGGGATGTGGGTGTAAAGGGATTACCTGCTTTGCATGGTGTTCTGGTCATGACCTGTGATTTCCTGCCAACACTGAGAGCATATGATCTGCAGCATTACTGGCTACTTGAAACCCCACACACTGCTTAATCCTGCCCTAAATCTATGTTCCAATGGCCTGACTTTTTCCTAATGTATTGATAAGATATGATTAAGCTATTTTTAAAACTTAACACTAGAAACACTTTGTGGATTTGGTTAAATTACAGACCTTTGACCACAGTGGAACTTTTCACATGGGATGACTTTTTCCTGATAAAGAATTAGCAGCTGCTGGGGGGGTGGGAATGTTGATGGCTGGAGAGGCTTTAAACTATGATTAACAGATTCTCACTCCATCGCACTTACTCTTTCTGACTTTGGAGAAAGCAGAACATACACACCTAATGATGCTTTCAGAATTCTTTTCAGCTGATTGCCTTTTTTCTACTCCCTAAGCCTGCTATTCTTCAGGACCTTACCAGAATCACGACGTGCTCTAAAACTATTTCCTGGATTGTTTTTGACCAGCTTCCAGGGAACACAGTCCGTTAACGCCCCACACAGAGCAACAACAAAAGACAGAGTTTGCTCTCAGACGTCACTCACGGCTTCAGCAAAGCACTTAAACCCATCAGGAAATCCCTCAAGGAGAAGAGACTTGACACCAAGGGGTGTGTGAAATAGTCTCTTCCGGTCCAGGCAGAGAGAATCTCGTGCAATTAGAAAAAAGGAGAGGTGATTCCAGTGTCCTTCCAGGTGGAATAACTCCATCAATTTCCCAGGAGGGTGTGACAACAGAGCACCTTAATTCCCTTCCTTAGACCTCGGCTAACAGCCCTGGTATCACAATTTTGGATCACGCTTTCCATTTTTTCATTTTGTACTGATCATCTCATCAGTAGCAGCTGCAGAGATTATTGCCCTTATCTCACAGAAAAGGAAAGTTGAAGTAAAAAGTTCAGTACCTTGCCCCAAGAGGTCACGTGATTAGTGGGGCACTAAAGCAAGGTCCCCCTCTCCTGGTTTGGAGATGTAAACTGAGAGGATCTCACAAACTTCCAAGAAAGAATTGTACCTCCTTTTCACTAACAAAAACATTTCTGATGGTATCTAATGGTAATGTCCTGTCTTCAGTGATAATATGGGCAAAGAAGAACTAATTCTTTTACAAGTTATTGAATTCTTAATCTTAAGATTTGCTAAACCTTACATGTAACCATGAGGGTAGAAGCTATAATACCCATTTTACAAGTGAGAAAACTGAGGTCTGGAGACAGGGTAGTGACCTGTCCAAGTCACATACCTGGGGATTCAGACCCAGATCTACCTGAGCCCAGAGCCCGGTCTCTTAACCTGTACACTGTACTGCCCGCCTCCCATTATTTTTGTAATTGAGTTATAACATCCATACAGTACACAAATTTTTACAGGTCACCACCACCCAGATCAAGGGACTGAATATTCCCATGACCCCAAAGCCCCCTTGGGCTTCCTCCCTGGATAGGTGCTCTCTTGACACTCTACTGTATTTTTTATCACACTTCAGGAGAGCTGGAAGGTGCCTGGGCAGACACAAAGTCTGCTTTAAGACCACATACTCCTTCAAGAAACCTCTACAGAAATGCCATGGCTGATCTTTTTGTCACAGCTATAGATGTGCCTGACTGTGGTCAAAACAACAAAAAATATACCCAGCATACGGTGCTTGAACACCTGAACATCCACATACAAAAAAAAAGGAATATAGTCTTCACAAAAATTAACTCAAAATAGATCACAGACGTAAATGTAAAACACAATACTATAAAACTCCTGCAAGATAACATAGGAGAAAATCTAGATGACCTTGGGTTTGGCAATGACTTTTTAGATACAACACCAAAGGCATGATCTATGAAAGAAAGAATTGATAAGTTGGACTTCATTAAAATTACATTTTTCTGCACTGTGACAGATTCTGTGAAAAGAATGAAAAGATAAGCCACAGACTGGAAGATAATATTTGCAAAAGACACATCTGATAAAGGACTATTATCTAAAATATTCAAAGAACTCAACAATAAGAAAACAACTGATTAAAAAATGGGCCAAAGACCTTAACTGATAAAGGACTATTATCTAAAATATTCAAAGAACTCAACAATAAGAAAAAACTGATTAAAAAATGGGCCAAAGACCTTAACAGACAACTCACCAAAGAGGACATATAGATGGCAAATAAGCATATGAAAAGATGCTCCACATCATAGGTCATCAGAGAAATGCATGTTAAAACAATGAGATACCACTAGACACCTATTAAAATGGTAAAAATTCAGAACACTGAAAACATCAAATATTGGTCAGACGTGGAGCAAGAGGAAATGCAAAATGATACAGCCACTTTGGCGATTTCTTACAAAACTAAACATATTCTTACCAAATGATCAAGTAATCATGCTCCTTGGTATTGATTCAATGGGGCTGCAAACTTATGTTGACATAAAAACCTGCACATGGATGTTTATAGCAGCTTTATTCTTTTTTTTTTTTTTCTTTTCTTTTGTTGGTTGCACCAGGTCTTGGTTGCGGCAGGCGGGCTCCTTAGTTGCGGCAGGCGGGCTCCTTAGTTGCAGCATGTGAACTCTTAGTTGCGGCATGCCTGTGGGATCTAGTTCCCTGACCAGGGATCGAACCAGGCCCCCTGCATTGGGAGGGCAGAGTCTTATCCACTGCGCCACCAGGGAAGTCCCTATAGCAACTTTATTGTTAACTTCCAAAACCTGGATACAGCCAAGATGTACTTTACTAGGTGAATGAACAAATAAATTTTAGTACATTCAGAAAATGGAATATTATTCAGCACTGAGAAGAAATGAGATATCAAGCCATGAAAAGACATGAAGGAACCTTAAATGCATATTACTAAGTGAAAGAAGCCAATCTGAGAAGACTATATACTGCATGAATACAATTATATGAACTCTAAAAGAGGCAAACTATGGAGCAGAAAAAGATCAGTGGTTGCCAGGGGCGAGTGGGGAGGAAGGAATGAACAGACAGAGCACAGAGGAATTTGAGGGCAGTGAAACTACTCTGTATGATACTATAATGACGGATGCATGTCAATATACATTTGTCCAAGCCCATAGAATGTACATCACCAAGAGTGAACCCTAATGTAAACTGTGGACTCTCGGTGATAATGCTGTGTCAGTGTGGGTTCATCAACTGTAATAAATGCACCACTCTGTTGGGGGATGTTGATAATGGGAGAGGCTGTGCATATGTCAAGGCAGGGGGCGTATGGGAAATCTCTGTTATTTTCCACTCAATTTTGCTATGAATGTAAAACTGCTCTAAAAAATAAAATCTATTTTTTTTTAAAAAGTCGCCTCCTCCCCAGGATATTCAGAAATTGTTGCCCTAGGGGTTCTCCCACCTCTCAACAAGGTCCCCTGTTACAGCCATGTTTGGAAACCACTGGTTTCTTGTGAACCGGCACCTGCCATTTAATGGCTCTGTGACCCTGTAATCTCAGGCAAATTCTTTCACCTCTGGTTTTAATGTATTACTCATAAATCACTACCTTATGGAATCCTGGGATGGATTAAATGAGGATTCAATGTAGAAAAAGTACTTAACCTATAATTCCTTTCCCTTTCCCTAAGGAGTTTGGGCTTTGGTCTCAGGACAATTTTAAGAATTTTAAGAAGGGGAGTGATGTGATTAGCTTAGTTTGGAAGTATCACTGATTTAAAAAAAAATCATTTAGTAGGCAATGTGGATATGGATGGATGGAGGAGGAGAGGGCAGGCTTGAGGGCCCGGGAAGTGGGCTGACAGTGTCTGATAGCTGCTCAGGGTGAGAGAAAGGATCTGAGAAAGCGGGGGACCGCTAGCCTTGACTCTTATCTTCCCTTCACAGCCAACATCTGCTCCAGCAGCAGGTCTTACCTTCGCCACCACAGAGTAACCAGACCCTCCAGCCTCTCTAACCTCTGCTGCTCCTGCTGCCATCCTACACTGCTCAGTCCCTAGTCCTGGACTTGTTATAATAGGCTCCCAGCATTTTTCCTGCTTCCAACTCCAATCCATTCTCTATAAAGCAGTCATCAATGTAAATCAAATCTCATCCACTCGCCACCTTAAAATCCTCTAGTAGGTTCCCATCGCACTGAATACAATAAAATTCTTTACCCTGGCTTTAGGATCTGGCCGATTTCCCCTCCCCCGCTGTGCTCCAGCCTTTCTATCTTCCATCAAGAGGGTCCGCACCTAGCTGTTTCCTCTTCCTGCAATGCTCTCCCTGCCCTGGCTAACCTCCACCTCATTCCTTCCCCCACCAGCCCACCCCACCCCCTCCACATTTGCCTGAGGACTCAATTCTGATCTGAGCCGCAATGTCACCTACTCAGAGAAGACGTCCCTTCCTATTTTAATTTTATACCTAAAAAGATCACCACCTGCTATTTTTCTTACTCATTTATTGGTTGATCATCGCATTTGCTATCTCTTCCTATTAAAATGTTGCCTCTCCAAGACCAGGAACTGCCTGTCTTATTCCTTACAGTACCTGGCCCATAATAGGTGTGAATGAATAAAAGATGGTTGAATGAATAAAATAAAATTATGTGAGGGTGGAGGAGGTGTTTGCAAAAATGTCTCTGATGATCCCACTCCAACAACTATTACTTTCATTGCACTGTTAACCATTGTTGTAGCATATAGTGTACTCTATTGGGTATCTCTTTTGTGTATCAGTCTTTCCCATTCTTTTTCAGCAAAGGAACCATTTTCTTATTTATCTTTGCATGCCCAACATCTTGCTCAGTATCTGACAGCCAGTAAGTGTTCAACAAGCATTTGTATAATGAATGAATGAATGAATACGTCTCAGCTGAGGTTTTACTTCTTATTGAGCCAACTTTTCATTCTCACAAAGTCACTTCCTGAATGATGCCTCCTGGCATTGATTTACATCCTCTCCCTTCTCAAACTTGTAATCAAGACATGCTCACGTTCGACATTCAACTGTCCTCATATTGGATGGGAAAGGAGATGCCCTTTAACCTCGGCTCCCCAAACTTCTCTCTTTTTCACCGCATAATTTCTCTGAAGTGGCTCACTTCCTCTCTCGTCCACTCTTGTCCAGTTTTACCTCCCCAGTTCTCCCCTATACACCCTCTGAGACAATACTAGGAATAGCCAGACCCAAGCTGATCAATTGTTAGAAATACACATTGCTGTGTCCACCTCAGATCTAATAGATTAGACTCTCTGGAGTTGAGGTCTGGAAATATGCATTTTTAACGTTCCAGATAATTCTGAAGGAAACCAGAATATGTCACCCTAAAATATCCCTCTTTGACATAAAAATTATTTTGAGCTGATAGCAATTAAGAAATAGTAAATGCAGAAAGGCTTCCCCTTTTCTGCCTAAAGGCAAGAAATAAATTCTCCTTTGACTGGAGACAAACACTTATCAGCCCAGAGACCAACCAGAAGGATCTGCAAACAAACCCTGTTAAACTAACTTTTATCTTCCTAGTTAAGCAAGAGAAGGACTAACTTACCCTAGCTGGACTACTCTCTTGTCCAAACTCCATTGTCAATTCTTCACAAATTTATTGTTTCCTGTCTAAAATGTATAAAAGCTTCCTGCTCTGATCACTTCTGTATGTCTTCATTCTTTTATGAACTTGTAAAAATTCAATAAAATTTGTATGCTTTTCTCCTGTTAATCTGTCTTTGTCGGTTTAATTTTCAGACCCAGCCAGGGACCCTAAGAGGCTTGAGGAAAACCTTTTCCTCCCCCACAATTCTCAAGCACACCAACATTTAAGACTGCTAGTAAGCTATTTTTGATTTTTTTAAATAGTTAATATTCTTGCAATGCACAAAAATCCAAAAATGCAATAGGATTTTGGCAGCTTGTTACAACTAACTGTAGAATTCCTACTAATTAATAAAATGACTAACAACCCAACAGAAAAAGGGGCAAGAGTCATGAACAGGCGTTTTTCAGAATTGCCAACAAGCATATGAAAAGATGCACTATCTTGACAAACTGAACACATATCAATCTCTTTCCTAAATATATATACCCTAACAGTTCATGAATCAGGCAGCACCTCATCTAGCAGATAGAAAGGAGCTTCAAAAAGCTCACAAAATGAAAGAGTTTTATAGGCAGAAGGGGGCAGGACAAGGAAGCTACTAGCAAAGAGTAGACTGTCTCAGGCAAGGTCACCTTCATTGAAGGTCATGTGTTTTTCCAGCACTGTGCACTAAATAAACAAAATTTTCCCCACTGATTTGATATGCCACCTTTTTGTGTAATAAATTCCTCTTTGTATCCGGGTCTGATGAATCCATTCATTCTCATCTGTGCTCAAAGGCAACCTGTAGCTTTGGAACGCAAAGCAAAAAAAATCTGCCCACTTTATTCTTCGTTAGCTCCTTCATGGCTTTGCTAAGACAACTAGTTACAACTAGCTAAGACAGCTAGTTTAGAAGTGTTTGTAACGTACATGTCCACCTAAAGATGGTCCATGAAGATCAGAAAGCCCTTTTCAGTTTGGGTTTCAATAATGTCCAGCACAGTGTTGGGGCTCAGGGTAGGCCACCCCAAAATATGTCTCAATGACATATTGATTATTTTGAATTAAAGTTACTTAAAAGATTGGTATAAATATACAATGGAATACTACTCAATCATAAAAAAGAGTGGAATTTTGCCATTTGCAGCAACATGGATGGACTTGGGGGGCATTATGCTAAGTGAAGTAAGTCAGACAAAGACAAATACTGTATGATATCACTTGTGTGTGGAATCTAAAAAATACAACAAACTAGTGGATATAACAAAAAAGAAGCAGACTCACAGATATAGAGAACAAACTAGTGGTTACCAGTGGGGAGGGGGAGAGAGGCAATACCGGGGTGGGTTGGGGGGTAGTGGGAGGTACAAACTATTGGGACAGGCTCAAGGATGTATTGTACTACACGGGGAATACAGCCAATATTTTGTAATAACTGTAAAAAAATAAAAATAAAATAACAAAAATAAAGTTACTTAAGAAACAGCTGATGCAAGAGAGACACTTTGACTCTCCTCTCTGCCCCCCTGAAAGCAGGAAATAAATCTCCATGTGAAAGGTGTCCTCCCTGCATCTGGAGGTAGAGGACACCCTTATCCCCAGAGATGGGAAATTCAGACTGGGAAGCTGCATAAACAAACCTGGCTACTTCTTTAATTTACTACCCCAAGCCCAAACTCTGTTTAGATTTTTCACTAATTAAGCACCCAAAGCCAAAGTGTCTTTGTCCTGTCAATTCCTCACAAATTTATTGCTTCTTTGTCTAAAAAGTACAAAAGCTGCCTGCTTTGGCCACTTCTTAGGTCCCATTTCCATGATACCTCCATGCAAATGAGTTAATATTTGTTTTCCTCCTGTTAATCTGTCTTGTGCCAATTTTATGATTAGTCCAGCCAGGAGATGACCAGAAGGGGGTAGAGGGGGAAATTTCCCCCTCCCCGACAGCAGCCTGATGTTGGATTAACAAAGCACATCATCTTCAGGCAGCCAATTTGCTGCAGTTTGCCAGCACGAGCAACATTTTCATCTGTAAATGGGGATTTTGATCTCAACTCCATGAGAACAGGACTTCAGGCAGCAAAGAACTTGGCTTTGAAGCCAATGTAAGAGGACCCTTTCCTAAGGCACCTCCACCCACGGCAGCGTTTCCTTCTTCCCTAACCTCAGAGCCAATCTGAAAACAATTTTCAGATTTTCTTGGCAAATTTTGCTTTCAATTCACTTCTCCCACAGTTCTAATTAAAATGTTCTTCTTCTCTCTCAGAGGATGTGAATAGCCTTGAGAATTCTAAGTGCGAAGGTTAGGCATTCTGAGTATCACTCCATCACCCAGTTAGTGCACCCCTGCTGTGTAAAAGGGGTTGAGCCAGGAATTATAAAGAATATAAAGACAAATGTGACCCTGTCCCATTCCTAAAGGAGACTACAGCCCACTGGGTAAACAAATAGCAATAGTACAGGTCATAACATGATCAGAACAATTCTTGCAAGGGTGAGGAGCTTGGCTGGTGAGTCTTTCTATATCAACTTGAGCATGCGACTTGGTCTTTCTGGGTCTCCCTTTTCTCATCAGAAAAACAGACTAAAACCCATATCGATCTCATATAAGTATGAGAGCACTTCTCTCAATGACAGAAATAAATGAAACATTCATGTAGAGAGTATGCTACAATGCCTGGTGCATGGTGGGCACTCGATACATGAACTGTTCTTATTTCCAAGAGCTATAGGAGTCCACTGAAGGGACCATTCATTACATCTTTGGCCTTTGAGAACAAATAGGTTTCACAAAATTGGAGGCTTAGCATTCAGGTAAAGGCTACCATCTGGAGACAGTACTGAGGCCAGTTAGGGGAATTCCAAGGTATCTAAACGGTGTGCACTGCTTTCTGAGATCAGTCTGCAAAGGCAGTAGAGGACAAGAGAAGACCAAGCAGAATGAAGTTAGTATTGAAAAAAAATGTTACTTGCCATTCCAGTTCTACAAGGATCAAGCCATTAGCCACCGCAGTCGCCCAGGACAGTGCGTTCTGAGGGGAATTCAGAATGAAAAAAAAAAAACAAAACAAAACAGGAAGAATTCTGTGCTTTAAATATACTGGTACCTAGATAGTTAAGATGCACATCTAAGGGAAAATTTCAAATGACCCCATTTTCTTGCATCTTCCCATACATAGAAAAGCACTAAAATGACTAACTTGAGATGTCTGGTTTTTGTAATAAGCAGTAATCTTTTGGTGCTTGACTACATGCTTTTGCTACACAGTAGCCTCTAGCCACCTGTGCCTTACTGACCCTTAAAATGTGGTTAACTTGCCCGAGGAAGTGAGTTTTTAATTGTATTTCACTTTCATTAATTTAAGTGTTTTTTAAAATGTTTATCTATTATTTATTTATTTATTTGTCTGTGCCGGGTCTTAGCTGTGGCACGCGGGATCTTTAGCTGTGACATGTGGGAT
Source organism: Eubalaena glacialis (assembly GCF_028564815.1). Taxonomy (NCBI): domain Eukaryota; kingdom Metazoa; phylum Chordata; class Mammalia; order Artiodactyla; family Balaenidae; genus Eubalaena; species Eubalaena glacialis. Next base: position 84,440,327 of record NC_083724.1, on the reverse strand, counting down.
CTAGTTCCCTAACCAGGGATCGAACCCAGGCTCCTGGCATTGGTAGCGCGGGGTCTTAACCACTGGACCACCAGGGAAGTCCCATCATTAATTTAAGTTTAAATCTAAATAGCCACATGTGACTAAAGGCTACCACATCGGACAGCACAGCTCTGGATTATTATCATACCTGCCTTGAGCACACCCTTCATGGAAGATGGTGGTCAGATCACCTAAAAGGAGAGAGCTGGGACTTCATCAAGATGCCAAAACAGGTTGTACGAACTGTGCTTATGGCAGCTTGCTAACAACTGCTCATTTTATAGATTGAGAGGAAGGGAGAAAAAACAAAAACAGAAAAACTTCAAATGGATCTGTTCAGAGCAGTTTTCTTTCACCTTTTTTAGAAATGGGCTTACTATTTGTTTTTTCTTTTTTTTAATGGTTGTCTTTTTTTTTTTTAATTTATTCGGCTGCTCCGGGTCTTAGTCGCAGCACGTGGGATCTTCGTTGCCGGGTGCAGGATCTTTAGTTGCGGCATGGGAACTCTTAGCTGTGGAATGTGGGATGTGGGATCTAGTTCCCCGACCAGGGGTCGAACCTGGGCCCCCGGCATTGGGAGCGCAGAGTCTTAGCCACTGAACCATCAAGGAAGTCCAGAAATGGGCTTACTATTTTAGCACTTGTTCGTCCACTCACTCCCCACACCATAATCAGAATTCTGCAGATTGTTTCTTACACACACACACAAAATGGAACAAAAGATGAACATAGACTTTTTTGAGATTTGTCAGACCTTTTACTTAGAGATGGACCTAAATCTTGTTTTATCTAGTCTTGCAAAAAGTCTGTGCTCCAAAGCAATGAAACTATGATCTAGCCTCTTACCTTTTATCAAAATAATCTTTCAGTAATATATTCAAATAATTGTGCCAGACAAACATAGGTATCAAAACAGTGTCTTTGATAAAGATTCTGACTCCTCCAGAGATAGAAACTGATGAATGGGTACATTTCCAGCAGTTGTCCTGGAACTTTGAAACAACAAATGGTTCTCAGGCAGAGAGGGAAGCAGGCCAATAGAACAATGAATCATGTCTAGGCAGGGATTATGACAATCCTCATAATGTAGATGAGACAAAATGAGGTCTAAAAAGGTTACACGACTTGTCCAGAACTGGAAAATCACATCTGTAAAATGGACTTGAACTGGGTCTTCTGACCCTAGACCCAGGGTTGTGGCTGCTTCTATTTTCAGGCATAGGATGGAAATAAGGGAATTTGTCTTTATGATTGGTTTTTTGGAATGTGTACTTTCCTGCATCCATGATAACTCAACTGAAATCACAGAAATCTAAAATGAGACATAACATCCAATTATGACATTTTATAAATGGGATTATGGTGACATACAAAGTATGAAAGGAGTACTGTGTTGATTCTATTACGATTAAACCATGAAAAAGTAATTTTTTAAAATCCTGGATGGTGCTAGTTTTCAAACTTTGATCTGTGCCAATCACTTGTGCCATTTATTTATCTATTTATTTATTTTTGCCCAAGCCACGCAGCTTGCGGGATCTTAGTTCCCTGACCCATGCCCTCAGCAGTGAAAACGTGGAGTCCTAACTACTGGACCGCCAGGGAATTCCCACTTGTGCCATTTATTTAAAACACGGTGGGGCATGGGTACCCTGACCACCCATTCTGACTCAGAATGTCTGGGGCAGGGCCCAGTCATCTTTTTTTTTTCTTCTTAACAAAACACACAATTCTAATGTAGCCCACAGTTTGAGAATTATTATTCATACACGGCATAGGGGACTGAGAAAGACTAGTAAGGTAGGAGGGAATCCAGGAGACTGACGAGTCACTGAAGCCAGAAGAAAGTGCTTCAGAAAGTGGAATGGAGGTTGGGAGGTGAAGAAGAGATACAGAGAAGTAGCCGCTGGCAACGTTCAGGTCGTGGGCATGCTGACAAGAGCAGCTTCAGATAAGTGAGGGCGTCAGAATGTGTTTGGCATGGGATGAGGAAGGAGAATGAGGGGAGATGGAGGAAGCAGAGTGACAACAGACAAATTTTGGGGGGAAGTTGAGCTGTGAAAGAGGCAGAGAAATAGGGCTGAAATAGAGATATCTGTACACACCCCCCATCCATATTCATTTCAGCATTATGCACAATAGCCAAGGCATGGAAACAACCTAAGTGTCATCTCTTCCTTTTGATAAGTTATTTAACCTCTCCTGCCTTGATGTCATCTACTGAGTAATAACTTTAAAGAAGTTGTTGTGAGAATTAAATTCGTGGTACTGAATGCCTGGCATAGAGTAAGTGGTCATTATTTCTGTATTCCCATACTTAGAAACCTTGCTTAGTATCTTGTTGGCGTTGAAAAAAATGAATGAATGAATGAACAAATGAACAGCAGGAATGGTCCAGTACAGTAGAGAGGAATCTAAACGTTGTACATAGCAAGTCCCTGGAGAGATGATAAGCAATGCAGATCCATGGGTCCTCCCCCAAAGACTTTTTCTTCTCTTGGTTTCTTGACTCCGCCCTCTCCGGGCTCCTCTCCTACCTCACTGCCTGCACCTTCTCAGTCTCTTGAGCAGTGGAGGCTTTGCTCAACCTCTTAAGCTCAGAATATCTCAGCAATTTGTCCTAGGAACCTTTTCTTCTTTGTCTTTATACTAGCTGATTTCACTGTGTTCTGCGGCTTTAAATACCATTCAAAGGATCCATGAACTTGGATGGGGGAAAATATCTTATTTTCACTAATCGCTAACTGAAATTGAGTATTTCATTCATGAATAAAGGGGTCTGAGTACAATAGTACTGCAGTACCTGTGGCTTTGTCACCAACAGAAATCAGAAACATTTTCATATTACATCACAATTTTTCCACATATCTAAAGATATCAATTCCTTTTTTATTACTTTGAGATTATGGTTGTTAATTTCTCAGATCTCAGATAATTAATTTAACAGATTTACCTTCTAGATCGGTTATTTAATGTATTAATACAGGAGCATATTATATTATGCTAGTGGTTTTACCAGACTGTCAAAGGGATGCACGGCATAAAAAGTTAATCACACCCGATTTAAATGAAGATAAGTCCTAAATTTCTACCTTCAACTTTGACTTTGCTCTAGCTCCAGCCTCATAGATTCAGTTCCACGTGGGTGTCAAGTAGGCCTCTCAATATGAACAATACAGAAACAGCTCTGTGGCTTCACACTTGCTCCTCTCCCAGTCTCCTCAGATCTCCTCCCACTTGTTAAAGCCCCAGTTTTCTTTCTTTTTTTTTTTTTTTGGCCTTGCAGGATCTCAGTTCCCGACCAGGAATGGAACCCGGGCCCCCGGCAATGAAAGCACCGAGTCCTAACCACTAGACAGCCAGGGAATTCCCCTAAAGCCCAAATTCTAACACCAAGTTACTGTACTCTACTTTCACTCACCTTCAGAACAGCATCTGAAATTCTCTAGTCAATAAGCTTTAGTAACACAAAAAACAGTAATAATCCGGATCTCCCCCAGAAAAAGGCAAATGGACTCTTTTTTTTTTTTTTTCAAATGGACTCTTATAATTGAAGAAAGGGGCATAATAGGATTGGAATGGCTAGCAAGAGCCTCTGCAGCAAATTTCCAAACCAGAAATTTCCCTTAGTAATTACAAGAGAGATTTTTTTCCCCCCCCCGAGCTGAAAATTTAGATGCTCCTATTGTCTATCCTTTTGAGGTCTACCCTAGGACCTAGGGTGGGACAGATCAGGGTGGGGCAGAGTGGAAGACAGAAACAGATCCTTTAAAATGGGTTTATCCTCGCCCAGCCAGCAGGACTCACAAGGCATTCTCCTTGGCGAGCTGGGGAGTGAAGCTGGCGTCTGGCCCTCCATCCGACACACCAGGGAAGAGACACCGGAGATCATTTGCGGTTCCCATGGTGGGTACAGAGAACAGAATTTCCTTTCCTGAAATGCTTTTATTTGTGTAACTCCAAAAGTGTGCAATGGCTAGTAATCTGAATTAGCCCTGTGACCCTACTTGCAGGTTTATTCTTTTTTTGTTTGTTTGTTTGCCCGTGCCTCGCGGCATGTGGGATCTTATTTCCTCAATCAGGGATCGAACCCGAGTCCCCTGCAGTGGAAGCGCAGAGTCCTAACCACTGGACCACCAGGGAATTCCCTGCAGGTTTATTCTTAAAGGTCAGTCTTGTTTGGGATTAGTTGTTGACAATCAGCTCATTTAACCAGTGTTTCTTGAGGGGAAGGAAACTAACATTTACTGAGTGTCTACTCTGTTCCAGGCACTGTGTCAGGGGTTTTAAGTGTGTCTTCCACTTAATCCTCATAATGATATGTCAGAGCTCTTGGGATTAACCTTGGACCATTTTCATCCTGTTCACTCTACATGTCTATACGTAGTCAACTCACATTTCTATCTCCAGCTTGACTTCTGAGGGCCACGATCTGAACTCACTCAAACTTCCTTCATCACTTCTCCACATCCACATGCTTAGATGCCCCATGAAAAATCTCAAATATTTCCAAGACTCTCCTGCCCATCCCAGCGCCCCCAAACCATTAAACTCTACGATTGTCTATCCCAGTAAATGACAGCGAAATCATCTTTAAGGCTCTATATTTTTTTTGAATTGCCACTACCCATACCTCCTCCTTTACTGAAAATCTCCCAGTGGCTTCCATAGCTCTTAGAATAGAATGCAGAGGCCTAAAGAGGACACCTCCAAGACTTTTGCTTTGTTTTCTGCCACTCTAGCCTCAAAGACCTTGCAGTTCTAGATTCCTTCCCAATCTAGGAACTTTATCTCCTCCCCCCCTAGAGATTTAACATGAGATTAGTCTTTAAGTTTTTTGCAATTTAATACATTAAAATGGGGCCTTTTTATTTATTCCTAGGCTCTATTATATGTTGTAGCTTTCAGCTTAGTCCCAAAGACATTTTAATTCAGGTACCCTGGTTTAAACCTTGAATACATGGTTTAAAACATGTATTCATATACATGCTTCCTCCCAAACACACCCCCAAATGGGATAATAGTACAAATATTGTTCTGCAACTCACTTTTTTTTTTTTTTTTTTTACATACTCTGCAGAATCTTTTATGTCAGTTCTTACAGACGTGGCTTATTCTAACTTCTATTTATTCTCTCACGGTATGAACGTACCATAATTCACCGTTTCCCCTATAAGCTGTTCTAATGTTTTTCTTTTATTAAGCCACCATGAATGTCTTTGACCATATGTCCCTGAGGATTTGTGTATTTCTGTAAGAAAGATTCTTACAAGTGGAATGTTGGATCATATGAAATGTGCCTTTTTAAATGTTTATCTGTTCTATCTGCCTGCCCCAAAGCAAAGTCTAGAGCTGGAAGAAGTATTAGAGGACATGTTGTCCATCATGCTTTGTAACAGGGAAGGAATCTTGAAACCAAAAGGTGACAAATGGAGATCAGAACAGGGTTAGGATGAGAGCACAGGCTAGGGATACTGATCTGGAAAGTGGCTCAAAAGGTGACGGGGGAGGTGGGGAGAGGTGGGGAGTGGGCTGGGAATCCAGAGAGAAAGGTGACATCTAGAGAAGCAGCCACCTCCACCCCGGGCGTGGGAGTGGGACAGGAGCACTTGGAATGAAGGCAATCAGGCTAGAGAGAGGGTCAAGGAAAGAGCGGCGTCATTAGCAGAGCCAGGGCCCAGAGAAATTAAGGAGAATGAGACCTAGGGATTTGGCCAGGAGGGTTTTTGGTAGAGGGGTCTGATCTGAATACTTATCAATGATGTGTTTGAGATTTTCAACATAGAAACAAGTACCGTTTATTGCCTGTGTACTCATAAAGCCCCCTAAGCCACCCGAGACAGAGGATGAGCGCCGCGGGTCACACAGCCGGCGAGGGCTTGAAGCCTGTTTCTACCCCGCAGGGTTCCCCTTGCCTCCTGCAACGCAGGAAACTGCCTGTCTCTTCTGAACCAGTTCCGATGATCTGAAGTCCAAACGGGTTGAGTCGGCAAGTCTTCCACCCCCCGCTTTGAGCCCCCAAAGCCCTATGGGGTGGCCTCACTTAACACCCAAGCCCCACCCACCCGGCCAGACCACGCCCAGCGGGACACGCCCACTCTGAACCACACCCGCAGCCTCCAACAGACCTGCGAGTCAGGCTCACCTAGAGCCCCTAACTGCTTCACTCGCTTGTGTCTAGTGCCTTGGTAGGCACTCTGCTTACTCAAAGGCGTGATGAATGACCTCTATAAGAATTATTAGAAAATGTCTTCTTTCTGGTTCATTATTTTTCACATTTATTCAAAAAACTCACTGAATTCTTAACAGCAAGAGACAGTACCACCTCCCACTGATGGAGAACTTACGGAGGTCTCTGCCTACTGCTAGGATCCTGAGGAGAAACATTTGAAAAGACAGCCTATGCGTCTAAGGATTTCAGAGACCGGCAGAGGAAATAAGGAAAGTAGATAATCACTACAAAGTGCATTTAGCTCTGGGTAAAATACCACTTTGCTAATCTTGTTTAATCCTCACAGCCACAAATAAATCTGAACATATAACAGAGGAATCCATGATACAAATGAAATTAAGTGGAGTGAACTCCACATGTGAGCTTTAAAATTCTCTATATAGCCCCTTCACTCCCCTTTAGCTTAGAATGATTTGGTTGCCCAGATCTCTGTGTCAAAACTTTCTTTTGCTCCTTCCATTGATCTTGCTTTGGTTCTCTATGCATGGAGTGAGTATGCTGCCTTGTGCAAATCATTTAAGGATGCAGAAACTCAATGCAGTATAAAATGAAAATGCAGTATAAGAGGGGTGTGAAAGTTGGAGGTGTGTACCTAGGTAGGTGTACCTGGGAGGTAGGTGGATCCCAGGAGCCTGGTCCATGTCACCTGGGGAAGCCAGGAAGGCATCACCAAGGAGGAGGCCCTTGAGGGGAGAGGCTTAAAGGGTGGGGTGAGCTTTGCTTGGTGGATTGTAAGTGGACAATAAAGGGGGACGTGAGGCTCTGGGGGTGATGTTCTATACAGAGAAATCACATGTGCAAAGCACTGTGGGAAAGTGTAGCCTGATCTCAAGGGATCTTTAGCGTGACCTCAAGGAGTTCAGCATGGCTGATCATATTGTTGTTGGTGGATGAAAGATAATGCCATCTGGTGGGTGAGGACCAAGACTTTACCTACCTGGCTTAGGTTTTTTGTTTTTTTCCATGAGCAATGGGGAACCACTGAAGAATAGTGAGCAGGGGAGTGACATGATGAAATGTCCACATGTGAAATACTTCTTGGGCAGTCACGTGAAGATAAACTAGAATAAGAACTATAGGTAAGAAGTTGGCAAGAAAACTATGGCTATGGTTTAAGTGAGAGGAGGTGAGTGTCTGAAGTGGGCAGGTATTGAAGGTGATTGAGTGTAAGATGTGAGAATAAATTAACAACCTAAACTCTCCCCCAAGTTTCCGACATGGGAAGCAGGGTGAATGGCAATGCCACATACAGATGAAAGAAAACAGGAATGGGAACCTGTTTGGGGGTTGATTTCAGGTTGGTCACACTGAGTTGGAAGTACCTGTGAGATAGCCAAGCGGAGATGTTTCCAAATATGGCTATGGAGCATCTGCTTTCTGCAAACTTGGACTTCATTGGCATCTTTTCCTCATATCCTCCTACTCTCTCTCCACTGGTTCTTATGGGGTCATGGATCTTTAAGAATAATGATGAAAGCTCAAGACGCTTTCTCCAGAAAAGTACATGTGCATAAGAAAAATCCTTCTGTGTTTCTCCTTGATTCTCACACTAGTACCACACTCATAAGAGTTCTGACACCAGATGTCAGATACCAGCTGTGTGTCCTACAATTTAACTCAATTCTGACACTATCTACCTGGAGACAGCATCAAATCCCACAGGTTAAGGGCTCAGTCCCACAAGACCGCCCCCCCCCTCCCATTTCAGATGCCAATCACAAGTCCAGGTTGTCACCTGTGCTTCTGACCAGCACAGGTTCCCACAGCACTTTCATCAGGTTGGATTAATTTGAAAATCCCAAGATTCTCCATGGCTTGGTCTTTCTTGTGACCAGCCTCCATCCAGAAGCCATCAAGGAGCCCACCCAGAGTTGCCTCAATAGAACAAAAGACTCTCTTCTTAGGAATTTACAAGAGTTTCAGGAGCTCTGTGCCAGGAAAGGGGAAGGAAGACCAAATACGTATGTCTTATTATAAATCATGATATCACAACATGCATGCAAAATGATTGGATGCCTTCGGGAGATTCCATTCATAGACCTTATCTGAGAAACTCTGTAAATCACATCCCTGTGTTAGAGTAGGAGGAAGCCCTAGGGACATTAACACCCCAAGGATGGGTGGAGGAAGCGGAGTGACAAAGGCAACTAAGAGGGAGTGACCGAGGGAAGAGGGGCACCAGGAAAGGGCAGCGGAAGTCCAGGGTAACTGCAACCAAGGAGGGCCGAGATTCAGCATCAGAATAAGGACTGCCCAGGATTTAGGGATTTGCAGCAAGGAGTCGCTGGTGACCTCAATGCATGAGGATCCTGTAATGTGATCAGGCACAAGATGAGGAGAAGTGACCTGCAGAGGAAGTGGATTTAGTGAGTGTAGCCCCTTCCCTCATTAAGGGTCTGTTCAGATCTGAGGTCATTATCCACAGATGGCACTGAGTGCCCTGCACACCTGAAATGCTTTCACCCGTGACAAATAACCAATATTTATTTAGGCAGTTCGAGTCTCTTGAGAAATGAAAGTCAGGTTTAAGAATAGAACACTTTGAAGAAAGAGTGAAGAGATCTGAGAAGGCAGTGAGTGGAGAAGAAAAATAAAATGTACGAAGAGACGTGAGTTACAAAGAGAATTGGTTGAGTTGGTCTATGTGGATTGTTGGAGGATGGAGGGCATGAAAAGTGCCCACCCAACTGGGAAGGTATCTTGAGATCATTTAATCAACAGATCAGTTTATTACAGTTTAACTTATTCCCAGGGTGGGATCGGGCAGACAATGATCCGGAAGCATTCACAGATGCACTCCACACCCCCAAGGGGCCGCTGGGACAATTTTATAGTTAACCCAGGTATGGGGGTACGTGCTTGGAAACAGGATGTGCATTCCTGAGTCAAGATGACTGATTGGGTAACTAGGCTCGTGGGCGCTGGGAATACGTCCGAGAAGGTCTTCATCATTGTCTGGGGACTAATAGAGCATAGAAGCCACCTGGTCCTGATAATTAGTAAACAATATCTATTATCTACCAAGCCACTGACGACAGAGAAGTGATTTACTGCACAGTACAGGCCTGGGTAGGGTCAGCAGAAGGACAGGAAGATCTGTATGGGCCCAAGATGGCGTCAGTTATGTTAACAGCCATACATGGGTTCACAAATTTTTTTCCTCTAAAGACTAAATTTTGAGTTATTTTTCTATTCTACATGTGAAGTCAGAAATTAATAAACTTGGGAAAAGTCATTTCACTTACAGGCAATACACAAATAAGATATAATTTTCTCTCAGCAAAGATAGCAGAAATGTGTTTGGTTTATAAACTAAAGGAGAAAAAACATCATTGCTCAACTTTAAAAATATACATGCATTTAAATAACCCACATCTGCAGTGAGGCTAATCCACTGCACATGTAGGTTATACCTGGAAAATGGATGAAAAGAACAGCAAGAAACAATTTTTTTTAAAAAAGAAAAAACCTTATTGTATAGAAGGGTGTGAAAACAGCCTTGTGCCTTGCTTCTTGGAATTAATGCTTCCTGTAGATAAATTACTAATTCTTCTTGGAACAGCATGGAAGGGTCCTTTTTTGCTGGATGTCACTGAGTGGACTCAAGCAAATGCTCTGAGCATCCATACTTCAGAGCTTCTCTCCACTTCTCGCTCATGATCTGGGTCCCCTGATGCACTCCAGATATCAGGCCCACTTCACGGAAGTCTACAGGCCTTAGCAGAACTTCCTGGATCAAGACTGCAAAGTTTCTCTGCATTTAGAAAATCCTATCCATCTTTTTTGTTGATTAATTTACAATTATTTATAACTACATTCTCAGTTATAATAACAGTAACAGCTAATGCTTCGGTAGTCCTGTGTGCCAACCATTAGCCGAAATGCTTTCCATACCAACTCACTCAATCTTATGAACATATGAAAAAAGAGAGGGTGGCTGAGTCGTTGCCCAGGATCGCACAGTTAATAAGTGACAGAGCTGGAAATGAGCCCAGGTAATCTGCTCTTAACCACTGCCACCTTGTGCTAATCAATATAGTCACCGCACAGGAAGCACAAGAGTAGAATAATAAACTACCATGTTCCCACCAGCCAGAATTGACAACTAACTTTCAATCCAATTTGCTCTACGACACTTCTTTGTTAAAGAATCCAAATAGTGCACACAGATAAACAATTCTGTCACCAAGGCCCCCGTTGGCCACTGAACCAGACTTCCTTGTCTTGCTCTGAAGAGGGAATCACTGTCACAAATTTAATTCCTATTCTTCCAGTCTGATCTGTAGTGATGCCACAGGAACTTTCAGGCAAACCAGTTCCCTCTATTATTACTTGATTGCTACCCATCTCCTGTTTAAGGAACTCTAGGCTGCAAAACCTCCCACCAAAAACATCCTGCACTTGTTTACTTTTGCTTGAATGACCATTCTTGCACCAGGGATTGAGACAAAGACTACACAGAAAGAACTACAAGGACCGATAAGGCTCCATCTGGAGAAGTTTTAATGCTGAGGCTGGGCTGTGTGCAGAATATTCAGATAGGACAGGAGAGAAGCAAAGGGTGCCTTTACAGAAATTTAAAGAGCTGGCCTTCTGTCTCTGCCCCCAAGGCAAAATTCTTGGCTTGGTCTCCAGGTCTTTCTCTTGCCTTCCAAGTCCCATAGAGCAAGACATGGATCTTTGTTTTGTTCACTGATGACTCCCAAGTGCCTAGAATAGTGCCTGGTTCATGACAGGCTCTCAGTAAATATTTGTTTGGGAGCTGAAGATGCCAAAAGCAGAAGGGGAACAGTGGGGAAAGCTCAAGTCTTCAAGGCAGACAGCCTAGATTGGGTCGTCTGGCTCCAGCAGGTTCCAGCTGTGTGACCCAGGGCACGGTGTTTAACTTCTGAGGCTCATCTGCTTTCATGGGTCTGGACAGGGAGGGCGCTCCATCGTGGTTCACTGGGGGGACAAAGCCTTTTACCAGGCAATTCTGCCTGGGGCACCCCTCGCCCTGTCTGTGCTGTCTGCCAAGGCTGTGCTAAGTCTCCACTCCCTGATCTCCTCCTCACCCCACTCCGGAAGACCAAGACCTCAGCATTGACAGGCTCCTTTGTGATCAGCTGCCCTCATTTAGGAGGAACAAAGAGAGGCAGGGCTTGGAATCTGAATTCCTACTCACTTCCCCTGACTACACAGCACAGGGAGAGTTATGGGGAAAACCCAGACTGCGACAGAGAGTGACACGCACTGCATGTACTTACGAAGCTCTTACTCAGCCTTGACGTTTCCCTGACTCAAAACAGTCTTGGATGGAGACAAATGAATATAGCCATTTTACAGGACCTGAGCCCCATATTTTATAAAAACAATCACTATACCAAGCTGATAACTTTGTAAGGATTCTTGAACAATTAAATCACTATTTGCCAAACATTAACGATGTGTGAGGCACTGTTGTAGGTGCTGGGAATGCATCAATGAACAAAACAAAGGTCTCTGCTGTCATGGAGCTTATGGTCTAACAGGCAAGCAGGCAATGTAGTCAATAAGTACATTGTACTGTTTTATTAGGGGACAGGGCTATGGAATTTTTATTCTGGACTAAGAATTATGATCATAACAAATTTAAAGGATTTAGTGAACAAGTATTTGGAAGGAGTAGAATCAGGGCAGCCCTCAGTTTTACTTTGGAAGATGTTAAGAAAAATAGGCCAGTGTCCTGCCCACTGACTGGGGGAAACATCACATTTTATCTTACATGCATTGTGTCCCAGGTTTTAGAACACAGTCATGCTGAATGATACCTTAATACCCTGTTTTGTATCATCTTTCTTCCCCATATGGCACACATTTAAGGTCCCCTCCACCATGCCCACCTCTCTTCCAGGCTCATGGTAAGGAAACTGAAGGTCAGAGCCCTTGAGTGACTGACTCACTCAGGTCCTGCAGGTGGCTTAACAATGGGAGAGTCTGGAACCTGGTTCCTGACACCTTGATGCGTTCTCATACTTAGCCTGCTGGAAGTCTAGAATCTCATGGGCTGGGCTGGGATGAGGACAGGAGAGGGGAGATTATATACAGCAATTACAGCTGTAGTATTTACTACTACAACAACAATAACAACAACAATAGCTAATTTATTGAGTCTTGAAAGTGCCAGGCCCTGGTCCAACAATTTCACAGATATTCTTATTTGGTCCTCACAAAACCCTAAGAGCTCTAGGAAACTGAGGCTCTGAGAGATTGCATACCCTGCTCAAGAGCCCAACATTGAAGAGGGGAAATACGGGTTAGAACAGGCAGTCTAACTTCAGAGCTCTTGAGAGAAAAGACACCAAGACTTCCATATGCAAAAACAGAAGTGATGTGTACTTCACATTGTCCCACGTCAGACGCTCATAATATCTGGTGGACCCACTGAAAACAAATTGCCCTTATGCATTGAAACTGGCCTGATCTCTTTATTCTGCTATTTCACTGTCCCCCATGCCAGTATGTCACCTGTGTGCCGTGACCTTGGTTCCATACGATATCCAGCACCCCACCAACTGTCCGCTCAGTTATTTAAGACCAGCTGATCATCTTTGCTCAAGAGGTCTCCAAATCATGCTTTTCAAATCCCGTCATTCCTTTTATATTTGCTGTTGGCATTATATAAAGCATAGCTTCTTATCAGCTGGAGCTATTTGGTTACCTTGAAATGCAGTTCCTGCTGGATGATGTAAATTTTCTCCTTAACTTTCACAGTAAGGGATTAAACCTGCTTAAGTGGTGATAAATATGAGGGGGTTTTTCTAGAGTTTTCTATTTTAAGAATGGTTATGGACGTATGAATTTTCCTAGACTCGATGTATTTCCGCTCTAAACATTGTTCTTTTTCATGTTAAAATCATCTTGACTTTGACTACTTTTGAAGCCCTTTTCAGATTATTCTTTTAGATACAACCTCCGGTTTAAAAATTTCCTTTTTGGAAGCAGTCATAGGTGCACCTATCTGGTTCCTTTCAGGGGGACGGTATTTAGAAGCCAAGAACCAGGCCTTTAGAGCCCCTGTATAGCTGTGCTGTCTCTGTGCTGCCTCCAGGCCAGGCCCTGTGCTGGCACAGGGGATTCTGTGGCACACAAGTCAGTCAGTGTCCTCAACTAGAGGAGGTCTGGCAAGAAGATCGGGTGGTCTGGGGCAGCAACCCTGAGAAGCTGAGAGCTGAACCATGAGAATGAACCAGTCCAGGGGCTACTCCAAGTTCAAGTGAAAATGCTCCGAGGCCAGAACAGAGTCCCGAGGTCCTGGAAGATTTGTGAGCAAGAGAGTAGAACAAAATGAGGGGAGGCCCAGGAGGTCTGCCTGGGTCCTCCTGTAACAGGACAATGACGAACAATATCTCAGTACGTGCAATCCTCACAAGAGGTCGCTGGGAATAGGATTTCTTTTTTTTGCTTTTAGTAACTAAAATTTGTACTGAGTGAATGAATGGAAGTTACCCAGAATGATTGGCTTTGATGAGTGTGAAATAATGCTAATGAACGCTAACAAAGCCAGTGATAAGTAACAAACCACATTGAACAGAAAAACTCAGAAACCAAGGTTTTCTTGCTTACTTTTACATAGTTTTGTGTGTTTGTGATTGTGATTGTTACATTGCATAAGTAGGACATAGTCCTTTCCTGCTCAGATTGTTTCCAGCACAGTAGATTGAGTAGAATTCAATATCAATATTATTTCCCAGCATTCACAAATAATACTGCAACTTCCAGGTGTTCCACCAACTGATGTAAGAGCCCTGACACTATCTCAAGCTTCTTCCAATACGTGAAATAACTAGATAGTGATGGGTGAGACTGAAAATGAGAGCTCAAGATGTGGTTTAAACATTTACTTTTAGACTTAGAGCAACTTTTAAGGACAACTTATAACTTTGGGGGTACATCCTTAAGTTTTTTAAATTCAGTGTCACTGACAATTACTTGGCATCTCTATAATTCTGAGTCACATAGCTTGACCTAGTAATGACAAATCTTACTGTTTTAGGGATATGTTATATAAGAGGAAACCCCTATACCAAAAACCTTAACCTTTTTAGGTAGCAGAATCTTTGTTGTTGTTATTAATAAATCCATCCCAACTCTGAACATAAATAATAAAATGTGTATGGAATCTGTATTTAACAACATGGGGGGAAATATATGGGATAATATATAGTTTCAGAGATGTAAAAAATATACATTAGGGTTTCTGGGGAATTCCCTGGCAGTCCAGTGGTTAGGACTCCGTGCTTTCACTGCCGAGGGTGCAGGTTCAATCCTGGTCAAGGAACTAAGATCCCGCAAGCCACTTGGCACAGCCAAATAAAGAAATAAAGAAATAAATTAGGGTTTCTGGGGCAGTGAGTGGGCAGGCTGGGGTTGGGGGGTGGGTGCTGAGTGCTCTGATGACACCTGGCTCTGTCTGCTGGCCGCAGCCCCACAGCTCTACTTCCTCAAAGGGGGATATGAGACCTTTTAATTGGAATATCCTGAGTGTTGCATGGACATAAAACCCATTTCACAAGAGAAGGTTGAAACTAAGAGTGCCCTCATTAGACCGAGTGAGAAACCAGTGCTCACCTCAGCTATAGACCAGATTCTGAGCAGGGCAGCCCTATTGCAATCCTTCTATTCCTCAACCTTGGTGACAGGAGATGCCAGGAGGAAAATGGTACCTACTGTGTATTCTGGGTCAGTGGCATTGAAAACGGTCATTTCCCCAGCTTGCTCTCCTATATGTGCCTGTCTCATCTCTTGTGACACTTGTTTTCTTCCCTGCCCCTGGGAGTAGTCTTCAAGATATTGACTTCTGAGGTTCGCAGATTTCACAATTTGATACTATTTTTTCTGTCTATAAGCCATTTCTCCTGGAGAAAAGACAATTTCTTAAAATCCATACGGATGTGAAGAAAAGCAGTACGTTATTGGTTGTTCTTTTTTACAGTGCGAAATAAAAAGAGAAAAAATATATATATATATATAAAAATTAACAATTTCCCTGCCCACACACATAACTGACAAGGAGGTTAAGTTTATAATTTGCATATATGAATAATTCACAAAACGTCTTTTTGTATCTTTCTACTTTGATATAATTTCAAACTTATAGAAAACTTTCAAGAATAACAAAAACTCTCATCATTTAATCAGATTCACCATTAACATAATGCCTCATTTGCTTTATTTATTCTCGCTCATCTCATATACATTTACATGCTGCTTTGTTTCTGAACCATTTGGGAATAAATACAGACATCATACTCCTTTATTCCTACATACTCCAGTGTCTATTTCATGAGGACATTCTCTTGCATAACAACAGTATCATTATCAAGATGAGGAAATTTAAGATTGATACATTACTATGACCAAAATTCAAATTTGGTCAATTGTCCCTACATTGTCCTATAAATTATAACAAACCTTTCCCTTGGTCCCGGATGATGTGTTGCATTTATCTGTCAAATATCTTTGGTATTCTGTAATCTGGAATGGTCCTCTGGCTTCTTTGTCTTTTATGAGCATAACAATTTTGAGGAATACAGGCCAGTTATTTTGTAAAACATCCCTCAGTTGGCCCTTACGTCTTTCTGATTAGACTCAGGTTATACATTTGGGACAATAATACCACAGAAATGATGTTGTGTCCTGCTCAGTGCATCTTATCAAGAGGCACAGAATGTCACTTTTCCCCATTTTTGCTGACCGTTTGGGTAAGGTGGTGTCTTCCAGTTTTCACCATTATAAAGTTCTCATATTCTTTTTCTTTGATTAATATGTAATTTGTGGCGAGACACTAAGAGACATGTAAATGTCCTTCTCATCAAATTCTGCCAGCCACTAGCTTTAGCATCCATTCATGATTCTTGCCATCATGGTAGCAAAATGGTGAAGAAAACATATTTGAGTTTTCTCTTTCTCATATTTCTCTCTTTCTCATATTTCTCTTTTCCAGAGATTGCAATATTCTTTTTCCAGTAGCAGCCTTATTTAGCTGACCATCCAAAACCACCCACCATTCCCTCACAAACTGTGTCTTGTTTTCTCACCTGTGAAAAGGGACAAAGAATGTTTCCCCTAGGTTGCCTTTTGGGGCAGCTGCTGGCAGGTTTGCCCTGGAATCTTGAGTGTATGTGTTCTTCCTACACAGCACCAGGCACTTACCATGTGGTACCGCATCAAACCCACCCAGCAGGCCTGTTATAAGGTAGGCACAACTATGAACCTCATTTTGCAGGTAACAACAGATGTTTAGAGAGGATACCTGTGAGTAACTTGCCTGAGGTTCCAGCTAGTTAGCTTTAGTAAGAGGCAGAGCCTGGGTTGGCAGCTAGACTGAGTCCAGAGCCTACATGCTTAACTGCTACCTTATACTCATCCAAAACAGACTCATGGCTTGCTCGTGGCAGGGCCAGGAGTAGGATGAGCTGGGCAAGGTGCCTGGGGTGCAAAATTTAAGAAGGCTCTCACTCTCAGGTCCTGACCCTGTGCCCGCGTGACACTGAGAGTGAGTGTCCCCTTAAAATGTGCACCCTAGGCTCACTTCGCCCTCCTCCCAGCCCTGGTTCTTGGGGAGGGCCGGCCAGTGGGAATTGGCCTCCCTCACAGTTCATTGTACAGCTCACACATATTCCTGGGATACCTGGGAAGGTAGGGATTTTCCAGTTTCTCCCTTTGGTCAATGGACAAGCTATTCAGCCTTGAGCCTGATCTGTTCTAAGCAATGCTAAGCACAGAGACCACGATGAGTACCATCCCTGCCCTCCTATAGCTTGCAGGTCCAAGCATTCACTTCCAGTGGAATCATTATGACGGATCAACACTTGGGCCTTCTTAAGAATCACCTCAATGTGCATTGGCACATTTTTTGAGGATTTCGAAGTACACAAATGGATTAAACTCTGCTGTCTTGACAACCTCATTGTTTTTCCATTTTATTAACCTTTTTGCATTTATCTTGGTTATGGTTTGCTTTCCGCACTGACGGAATGAATACTTTGGGGTATTAACTCAGTTGTGCTTCCCTTGGGCTTTATTTCCTTTCAGAACTTAGCTCTTGACAGGACCAGGTTTCAGAGGCATGGGCTCAAATTACAACGTTGCCACTTAGTAGCTATGTTCTTGGAAAAGTCAGTTTGTCCCCTGAGACTCAAGTGTTTCATTGGTCCACCAATGTGCCAAGATCATCTTTCCCAGGATTCTAAGTAAAGTGATACAGATGCCAAGTAATCTTAAATCACAGGTGCCATTACCCAGGCAGCAGATGCTGTGCCTGGCCTTTCCTAGTACCAACTGTATAGTGGGGGTGTTGAAAAGCAAAATCTAACTACAAAGGTGATTTTGTTGGAAAAACCTCCCTAAGTATTTTCTATTTCAAATACACATTATTACTTTTTTTCTTTATTGGATGATCTGAAAAATTCAGATTGGTTAATCAGATTAAGCTTTGCAGCCATCCCAGGATTACATTTTTGGTTTATTAAACTACTTCAAGATGTATTTAAAAAATGTTATTCTGTAGTACGTGAAATGTCCTTCCAGGGAGGACAGTGGGAGCAGAGAAAAATCATGAAACATATAATACATTGTTCTCAACATGGGACAATTTTTTAAAATTCATTTTACTCCTTTTGGAAACACTGTCACCAAAAGGAAAAGAATGACCTCACTATAGAACTACATGTATGAAGCAAGACCTACTGTCATGTATTTATAATTTTTTTACTTTCACGTTTTTAATAAATTTGAAGGGGGTGGGGAGGTTTTTTGTTTTTCATTAATGGGTTTGTATATATACAGCCCATGGGTTTTTGGTCTAAAAGTCAACTCTTAGGGAATGGAATAGGACATAGAAATCATTTGATTAAAAAGTCTAGTGATTTGGTTGCTACGCAATGGTTGCAAAGTTTAAAACTGAGTTTGAGGGACTCTGCAATGAAAATAGCTCAGACACACAGGAGTTAAGAGACAGTTTCTCAGGCCTTGGCTCAGTTACTCCTTACTAATAACGATTCTGCATGACTAGGGAATGATTTAATATGCAGTCTTGGAAAGTTGAAAGGTGATTTTCTGGTCACAATTTCTATTTCCAAATTGGGCAAAATGAGCCATCGCTTCTGCCAAGGTACCATCATTTCTAGTGATAGTCTCACGAACCAAGTTAGTTCCTGTGCTGCCAGGAAAGTCGGAATTTTCATTAGTTCTAAAAGCTCTTAACCATAGGTTTCAGATAGGTAGCATTTTAAGTTAAAACTTCTCTGGAAATGACCATCTTTTTTTGCATTTTAGTATCCAAGTTGTATGTGCAGTTTGCTCTAATTAGGTCTCAATTTTTCCTGTTAGCTGTTATTGCTGGAGAATGAAATGGGCAGGTCACTGTGTCTTTTAAGCAACGCTGTAGTGTGATCTTGCTTGCACCATGACCTGCTCTCAAACATGCTTGTATCTTTTCAAACATACTGTCTGTAGCCTAGGGGCAGAGAAAACATAGGATTGTTGCATTTTAAAAGGTTCATATAACAATATCTGCAAGAATGTCAGACATTTGAGTTACGTTTCTGCAATTACAACCATAAATACAAGAATGAAGGTTTTTCTTTTTCTCTGGAGAATAAGGATCCTCCTTAACCTTAAACTAGATTGAGTCCTAAGCAGCCATAGACAATACATAAATGAATGGGCATGTTTGTGTTCCCACAAAATTTCATTTATGGACACTGAAATTTGAATTTCATAGGGTTTACTTGTGTCATGAAGTATTCATCCTTTTGATTTTTTTCAACCATTTTAAAAGCTAGAAACCATTCTTAGCTCTGGGGCTGCATAAAAACAGGCAGCAGGCTGGGTTTAGCTCTTGAGCTGAGCTGTAGTTTGCTGTAGTAAGCGGCAGAGTCAGGATTTGAACCCAGGCAGTATGGGTCCAGTGAGCTCTTAACATATATATTATATATTATATTATATGTAATACATATATGTTAACATATATATATATTCAATATGATGATAATGATAGTAAATCACGTTCTTTATAGAAAATCTAGCAAAGGATGAAAGAGAAAATAGCAACCACCCATAAAACCACAACCCAGAAATAACCACTGGTAATATTTGATGTTTTCTTTCCATTCTTTTGTCTATTATACGCAGTATTCAGTTTATAAATTTTAGTTTTTCACTTATAAACATTTTTCACATTTCCACACAGGCCACACAATTATAATAATTAATGGATACGTGAGAGTTCATTTTAAATGTACTAGAGGAAATTGCTATTTTGAAAAAATCCTACAGCTAATAATTTCATAAAGCAAAGAATCTTTTGATTAAGTTGGTCACTTTTCATTTACCTGCCACATCTCTGCATTTCTAGGAGTTGGATTTTTTAAAAGCAACCTTGATTGCAGACAGTAGTAAAAAGGCTTTGGAATCCACCAGACCTGAATTTGACTTCTCACTGACCCTTTACTGGCCAAATAGCCCTGGGCAAACCGTCAGTTTCTGTTACTCTGAGGTGTTAATGGAGGTGATGTTCAGGGACACCTCAGTTTTCCCGTGTTCCGAAGAGAAACCGAGACCACTATATATAATGTCCCAAGCAGGGACCTAGCACAGAATCCTGGTCACTTGGTAGCAGCCAGTCCTTATGTTCTCTGCCACCAACCACTCCCAGTGCCCAGCACCAGCACAGGAAACAGATTCTTTCCCTCAAGACTGTAGAGAAAATGTCCTTTTCTGTTTTGAGCAGCACAGGAGTCTTCTTCCCGGAGTGAAAATGGGTCCGCAGGAATGAGGATTAATGAAGTAGGTGGACCTGATCTGGAAGTGCCCACCCCGCCCCTTGCCACTCCTGCCTCACCCCAACCAGGAGACTTTGATCGAAATTTCCAAACTGAAGCAGTGGCCAGGTTCCTACAATAGCAGGTGGCATCCTGACCTCAGCAGAGGCAGTGTTCTATTTCACAGGTACAGGGGATCTCCAGCCCAAACATCTGAAAAGAATTCGGAGCCCAGCCAAATCCATGAGCAGCAAAAACTCTCTGGAGCTGCAGAGGACGGCAGTCCTCACAGCCGAGGGCTGCAGCAACACTGGCTTTCAGGTGAGCAGACCTTTCATCTTGTTTAAGACCAAGTAAATGGAAGTAATGCTCTTTCCTTGCCTTTCTGGCAAGTTTCTTAACTACAGCAGAGGGATTATTGGAACACAATAAGATTTTTAATGGCACTCTTTAAGCCTTTTATTTTTCCTTCTTGGGTTCTTCTCAGGTTGACAAACCTGAAAAGTCTCTTAACCGAAACTGTTTTTGACTCTGCCACATAAAGACAATATTATCCTCTCCTACTTGTGTTTAGGGCTCATACGGCACAGATATAGTTTTTGTTTTTTTTTTTAATGTATTTATTTATTTATTTTTGGCTGCGTTGGGTCTTCATTGCGGTGCGCAGGCTTCTCCTTACGTTGGCTTCTCTTGTTGCAGAGCACGGGCTCTAGAGCGCAGGTTCAGTAGTTGTGGCGCACGGGCTTAGTTGCTCCATGGCATGTGGGATCTTCCCGGACTAGGGCTCGAACTCGTGTCCCCTGCATTGGCAAGCAGATTCTTAACCACTGCACCACCAGAGAAGTCCACAGATATAGTATTTACCTACAGACATTTTCCCAAAGAACTGGTGAGAGGGGAAGAATGGGGAAGAATCCAGATCCTGGATGTAGTTAGCACCTCAGGGTCCCTTTCTCTTAAACCAGGTCTCAGAGCCCCTGTCAGATGGTGGCCTGGGTACCTGCCCTGCTGCGGGGGGCAGTTACCCAAATCATCTCATGTCATCATCCAAAACTCACTGAGTGACTAACATTGCTTAGCCCAGGGCTAGGTGCCATAGAAGTCCTGTCACCATAAATCACCAGGCTTTTTTCTGACTGGGTCTGGGATGGGGATTTTTCAGGGCTGTACCCAAGTATACTTCTTTTCCTAACCTGACATTTAACATGGGAAGCTCACATGAGCAGGTGTCAGCAATCCCTTGGGCTTCAGCTTCAATAAACAGGCAAAACAAATGTTTAGGCACTAACAAAGAAAGGAACAAGGAAGGTAAAAAGGCTTTGACTCAAGTCCTGAGTCTTCTACTCACAAGTTATTGTAACTTCCTTGATCTTCGGTTTAGTTGTCTGTGCATGTGTCACAGTCATGCTCATCTCATAGATTATAAGTGTAGGGGAGGAAAAATCTTTCCCTCTACCTGCTAATGTTCAGTTCCTGAGGTCTGTGAATTAAACTGACAAATGGCAGATAAACAGGAGCAAAGGCATATTAATAAAAATATTAATTAATATTTTTAATTTTTTGTACACATAAAAGTCACAGAAAAGAAGGCTTCACAGAAAAGAAGGGAACATCCCAAAGAAGCAGTACGACTCAGAGGCTTATATACTATTTTAAAAAGGAGATAAATTGTGGAGAAGTGAGTAGACAAAGGAAAGAGTGGTTGGTCTCTTAGGGCCAATAAATTGTGGGAAAGTGATGAGGAAATATATGGAGGTAACTACTGGAAGATAAGGTTTGACCATGAGGTATCTCCTCGCCATCTCTGTCTCCAGTGACAATGGCTGTTCTCTGTCTGTTATGGGAGAGGGCAACACTCACACGAGGGAAAGTTATGCCCTGTTTTTAAGCAGATAGAGGAAGAGCAGAGATATCTTCTAAGAATTATTTTGAACTGAAGGCAAATGAGAAAAGTCAGACACAGAAAGAGCTCTCGGCTCTTCCTCTATCCGCTTAAATATGGCATATTTAAGCCAAAGTGGCATATTTGGGGTGGCATATCCTGATTGCCATCATAAGTGAGAAAAAAGCATAAAGCAGGGAGCCTTTTCTGATTCAAAAGAATGGAAGGGATGGAATGGGATAAAGGGTCAAAGTGAATATGGCAGCAAGAGAAAGGCATCTGCAATGGAGAAGGGTGCCTGTTGCCAGCAGCTGGCTGCCCGTGGTCAGTGAGCAAGACACAGAGCCCCCGAAAGCCGCCCTGTTTTCTATCCCTCACACTCTTCTCCCACAGCAGAGCATCTCCAGGCCTCAGGGTGCAGAGCCGTGCCTCTCAAACCCAGCAGAGTACCACACACCAGCACCAACAACCTCTGACCAGGTTATTCGTCCAGTGCTCCTCCTTCAACAAGAATTTCCAGAGACACGTATCTACTCAGCAAGATTGTTAACTGCCCCCTGGATGTGGCCACTGCTAGAGAGGGAGACAAGTTCAGGAAGGAATAATATGCTAATCTTGCATCACAGATGTTTGGAGAACATCAGTTAGGGCTTAAGGGTGGGCAGGGATTTCCCAGTTGAACAGGGAGGGGCGTCAGCAGAGCATCACAAATAAAGAGAACTGTCTGTACCCAGGCCCACGGGCCTGAAAGAGCCTGTGTGCTTGGGGTAGAGAAGATGCAGAGCTGGGGCTGGGGAGTAGGGAAAGGGGGCAGGCTGGCGTCAGATCACGTGGCCTAGGCATTTGAGAAGGAAGCAATCAAAATCTACACTCTTGGGAATTCCCTGGCGGTCCAGTGGTTAGGACTCCACACTTTCACTGCTGAGGGCCCAGCTTCAATCCCTGGTCGGGGAACTAAGATCCCACAAGCCACGCAGTGCAGCCAAAAAAAAAAAAAAAATCTACACTATCAAATCATTAAAGTACTCTACTAGCCCTGTTAAAGATGGACAAAAAATGGAAAGAGATTTGTGTGTGGTTGGGACACCAGTTAGGAGGTTAGCGTGATGATCAGAAGTAGGTTAGAGGCGGTGGAAACTGACGCTGGGAGAAAGTACTTGTGCTCATAAGAGGCCGCTGCAGTGGAACTGGGCAGAAGTCAGGGCGAGGAGTCAGAGCTGCGTTGCCTGCGAATATTTCCACGTCCTCCTCTGTAATATATGCGAAAAATATATGTAATACATGTTTTTTAAAATGCTGTCTTAGTTCACTCAGGCTGCTGTAACAAAATATCTCAGACTGGGTGGCTTATAAACAGAAACATATTTCTCACAGTTCTGGAGGCTGGGAGGTCCAAGATCACGGCATCAGCAAATTCTATGTCTGGTGAGGGCCCCGTCCTCACATGGCCAAAAATGCAAGGGAGCTCTCTGGGCTTCTGTTCGTTTGTTTGGTCACACTGCACAGCTTTGGATCTTAGTTCCCCGACCAGGAATTAAACCCGTGCCCTCAGCAGTGAAAGCATGGAGTCCTAACCACTGGACCACCAGGGAAGTCCCTCTGGGGTCTTTTTTATAAAGGCACTAAACCCATTCATGAAGGCCCTTCCCTCATGACTTAATCACTTCGCAAAGGCCCCACCTCCTAATACACCATGCGGGGCATGACATTTTCAAAACAGGAATTTGGCGGGGGGCGTGGTGTGTGGACACAAACATTCAGACCGTAGCAAGTGCCTAGCACAGTGTGAACATAGTAACAGTAGCTCTTGGTGCCAGGACAGGTTAAAGTCCACATTCCTAGCTTGAGATATCCACTTGGAAGTGATTCCCTTTACGTAGATAGGAAATCTAGGAATCGGGTTGGAGCAAGGAAAAGAATGACTTCATTTTGAGGCTGCCGGTTGAAATTAAGATGATGCCGAACATCCAGATACAGATGGAGATGGAGCAGGAAGCTTTAGGCACACAGTTTGGGGGCTGTTAGCACACAGGTGGCCAGGGTGTGGACAAGACCACGGGCAGGGAAACCTGGGAAGCACCAGTGTTTCAGGAGCAGCAAAGTCAGAGAAGTCAGAGGATGAAACAGAGAAGCCAGAGGGAGAGAGAGGATAGAACCAGAGGAGGGACGGTCTGGGGAAGCAGAGGGGAAAGAGAACCACAAGGTGAACAGCAAAGACCCCCCCTCCACAGAATGGAGGAGACACATTCATCTGATTCGCTAATTAGGATATTACTGGTGACCGGGGCTGAGGGCCGGGACAGTCTGTGTTATAAGTGGGAGTTAAGAGACTGGAGAAAATGAGGACAGAAAGGACATTCCTCTGGCAGAGAGGAGAGGAGAGAAGAGGGACCGGCTAGGGAGAGGCAAGATGGAAATTGTAGGCAGGGTTTTTCTTATCATTGTAAATTATCACATGCAGAAAAACACATAAAACCAAATAGACAACATATTATAAAGTGCCACCCAGGTCAAGAAATAGGACATTGCCATCCCTCAGCTCGGACACCCCTGCCCTGAACATTCTGTTCAACTGCCCCCCTCCCTCAGGGATAACGAGGTTCCCAACTTTGTGGTAATTACTTCCCCGTTTTGCCTTATGCCTTAACTTCTAATTATGAATCCTTAAACACTGCCTTTGCCTGTTTTTGAACTTTATATAAATAGAAAATTTCAAGAAAAATTATTTGCTTCTTTTAAAACATTTATATGGAATTAGGTAAGATGAATCATTTTGTATCTGGCTTCTTTTGCTCAGTTTTATATTACTAAGATTCAGCCATAGTATTGTGTGTAACCAGAGTTCATCCAATTTCCTTGATACACAGTATTCTCCGCCAACACTACACAATTTATCTATTTTACTTTCAGTGGACTTTGCCTCGTTAAGTTTGGAGCTTTGGGGAACTTCAAAATAACAAAGGCAGCTATGAATATCCTTGTACGTGTCTCCTGGTGAATAACACTTTTATTTTGGGGTTATACTTAGGAGTGGAATTACTAGGTCATTGGGAATACATATACACTTCCAACTTTGATAATAATGCCAGACTGGTTTCCTAAGTGGTTTTACTAGTTTATACTCCCATCCACAGAGTGTGAGTTCCTATTACTCCATAGCCTCACCAACATTTATCGGGTTTGTTAATTTCAGTGATTCTGTTCAATAGTCATATATTAGGGAGGTTTGATTTTAATTTTCCTGTGTTATTGGCCATTAGATGCCTACTTTATGAAATACTTGCTCAAGTCTCTTGTCTATTTTCTTTACTGGATTTTGTCTTTTCCCTATTGATTTGAAAGAGTTCTCTTTCAAAATGAAAGTCTTCTATCACTCTGAAGCTGTCTTTTGCTCTTTAACATTTTGATAAACAAAAGTTAATTATATTGCGGCCCCATTTATCAGGTGTTTGTTTTATATATTCTGTTTAAGAAATCACTTTCTACCCTGCAAGATCATGAAGATACCCTCTCATATTTTCTATAAGCTTGTTCTTGCTTTCTACATTGAGGCCTCTAGTCCCTCTGAAACTGATTTTTATGTATAGTGTAAGATGAGAGTTAAGTTTTCTGTGTTTCTACATGGACATTCAATTATTTCACCATCACTTTTAAAAAAAAAATCTTTTCTTCACTTGACAAATACCACAAATTCCAAGAGTCTATCTTTGGGGTAAGTTTTTTTAGAATAGGGCAACTGAAAGATTTTTTCTTCACACTCAAAGAAGGGGAAAGGTTCCAGAGAAAAGGAAGAGATGAAAATTGACAGCAGGAGAGGTGGGATAAAACTCAGAACTTCTAAGGGTGCAAATCCAGGCAAGTTTTTGAACGAACCCCTTTCCTGAAGGGTGTCCCTTAGAATCCCAGCACAAGTGTCCTCCTGCCCATGAGTAAACACTGATCTTGCCATGAGTGGCCATTAGAGGCACAGGGCCCATTCTTGCTCTGACATCAGTTGGGTAGGACCCACTTATGAACATCCTGAGACAGCCCTAGACTGGAATTGTGCCTCTACTCTACACATACACCGAGGAAGGCCGGCTCACTCCATGATTCACCTGGTGAGCCAGTCAGGTATGGAGAGATTGTTAAATGGAGTTCAAAATTTGGGAGGTCATATAAGTGTTGGAATGTTGGCATAGACTTTGAACCCAGATTCTTTGAATACATAAGTTCTGAGGTTGGAAGAGTACTGTTTCTTCAACACATTATCAGGGAGGTCAGCATGAATCACACTCAGATAACTGAGTATGTTTTCACATAGCTCAGGACAAGCTTGGCTAGAGCTATCTAGATGCTTTTTTTCCTCACAAGTAAATTAAGACACAGAAAATACATGACAATAGAGTTGCCATATGATCCTGCAATCCCACTCCTGGGTGTATATCTGGACATAAGTATAATTCAAAAAGATACATGTACCTCTATGTTCATAGCAGCACTATTTACAATAGCAAGACAGGGAAGCAGTCTAAATGTCCATCAACAGATGAATGGTAAAAAAGATGTGGTACATATATACAATGGAATATTACTCAGCCATAAAAAAGAAGGAAATAATGCCATTTGTAGCAACATAGATGGACCTAGAGATTATCATCCTAAGTGAAGTAAATCAGACAAAGACAAATATATGATATCACTTATATGTGGAATCTAAAACAAATGATACAAATGAACTTATTTACAAAACAGGAATAGACTCAGACATAAAAAACAAACTAATGAAGAAATGAAATTGAGTTATTTGTAATGAGGTGGATGGACCTAGAGTCTGTCATACAGGGTGAAGTAAGTCAGAAAGAGAAAAACAAATACCGTATACTAACACATATATATGGAATCTAAAAAAAAAAAAAAAAACACAAAGATTATGAAGAACCTAGGGGCAGGACAGGAATAAAAAGGCAGACGTAGAGAATGGACTTGAGGACATGGGGAGGGGGAAGGGTAAGCTGGGACAAAGTGAGAGAGTGGCATGGACATATACACTACCAAATGTAAAACAGATAGCTATTGGGAAGCAGCCGCATAGCACAGGGAGATCAGCTTGGTGCTTTGTGACCACCTAGAGGGGTGGGATAGGGAGGGTGGGAGGGAGATGCAAGAGGGAGGAGATATCGGGATATATGTATATGTATAGCTGATTCACTTTGTTATAAAGCAGAAACTAACAAACACACCATTGTAAAGCAATTATACTCCAATAAAGATGTTAAAAACAAAAAACAAAAAAAAACTTATGGTTACCAAAGGGGAAAAGGGCGGAGAGGGATGGATAAATTACGAGTTTGGGATTAACAGATACAGACTACTATATATAAAATAGATAAACGATAAGGACCTACTGTATAGCATGGGGAATTATATTCAATATCTTTTAATTATGTATAACAAAATAATCTGAAAAAGAATATATATACAGAACTGAATCACTTTGCTGTACACCTGAAACTAACAAAACGTTGTAAATCAACTATACTTTAATAAAAAAAACAAAAAATAATGTGGCAATTCTGGAAAACAGATACATCCCCGTTTCTCCAGGGTTTATTGTTGTTGCTGTTTGTTGCTGTTGTCATTATTGTTACTATTTGTTTCTTTAGTGAATTAACTGAAATAATTTTATGTAGTCTGCATTTATTGTCATGTGTGGCCACTAAAGTCTCTGCTCAGTTAGTTTAATGATTAGTTAAGGATCCGATATAAATTCCCAAGTGGCTGGAACCAATAAATCTCCCAGGCTTTGCTGAGGTCTCTGTGTGCCCGCTGGGGAGATTGCCTTCAGTGCTCAGGCAAGCTGGCTACAATTCTATGTTTACTTTACTCTCTGCTTCTGTTGAGTTTCAACACCAGCCAGAGATGAGAACTTTGATTTTTCTCAGGTCTTTCTCAAGCATGAACATGACTCTGGGCATGTCCCTGGGCTTCTAATTTCCCAGGAATATCAGAGCGTTTCAAAGTCCCTTATGGATATCTCATTCCCCAGCTTTTCCTTTACATTTTTGTTTATCTTGCTGTTTTCTCCAACTGTTATCACCACCTCAGGCAGCCACATGCCTTAAACGATTGCCCCCAGGGAAATAGCATCGGGTGAGCTCTAACTCAGATTAAATAAAGACACGCCTTGTGAGTGGTATCTTCTGAGGAACTGCAAAACAGGTCAAATAATGGCAGTTTTCTTGGAATTGGACTTTGGGAGAGTGACAACCCCACTTTGCCTCATTATTTACCCATTAATATGAGACAAGGCTCTCTGCACCATGAAAAAGTGTCACAGTCCAAAAGGGGCCAAGACAGGCATAACAGCTCCCCTTCTGGACCACCAAGTTACCTGATTTTGCTGACCTGCTCAGCTTTGGAAATGTACCAATCATTTTACCCTGTCAGTCATATCACTTTATAACTTTGCTAGCTTTTAAAGAGTTTTTGAAAGTATTTATTTATTTGGTTGCATCAGGTCTTAGTTGTGGCAGGCGGGCTCCTTAGTTGCGGCTCAAGAGCTCCTTAGTTGCAGTGCACCAGCTCCTTAGTTGCTGCTCGCCGGCTCCTAAGTTGTGGCATGTGAAATCTTAGTTGCGGCATGCATGCAGGATCTAGTTCCCGGACCAGGGATCAAACCCTGGTCCCCTGCATTGGGAGCGCAGAGTCTTAACAACTGCACAACCAGGGAAGCCCCAAGAATGTTTATTTTTCTAATTCTCATTACTGCATTCTGAGTTTCTCATCCACTCAAGTCCATTGGTTCTGGAACACTTACAAGGAGGAAGTTGGTTAGAGAGCACTGGTCTGACTTGTGCAGCCAGGGAGGTTTGAAACAAAGTAATTGCTTAATTACTTAATTGCTTAATTGAGGACTGGTCAGACCCAGACAGATGAAGCAGCTGGGGAGCAAAGGTCTAGGCACAGGGTATGTTGGAGCCAGCAAGGCAGGGCATAAAGTCAAGAAAAGATATTTCTAGGAGCCAGCAAATGTGAGGCTTTCTGTTGACCCACACAGCCGCTTCCTTGTTCCCCTGCAGAGCATGACGTCTTGAGGTCAGGGAAGAGGGAAGAAAGAAGTGCGAAAGGAAGAATTTAGAAAAGCACAGGTGGGAGGAAGAAGTAGTCTGCTGTGCTCCAAGCACTGACCACAGCGTATGTGGTTCCGACCTTGGCTGCAAATGGCAAGGGGCCTCTTGTTAAGGAGGAAGTGGGAGAGGGAGGAAAGGGGTGAGCTCCTGAAAAAAGCCAGACGGTTGGTGGGCGGGTGGGAAAGTGAGGGTGACAGCAGGGCACAGACACTGAGACTGAAAGCTACATACTAAGTCATTACGAGGAGGGCAAAACCCCTTGGGTTGAGGCTTCAGGCCAGGCTGCCAGGTCCGCCGTTTAGGCAAGTGACCTAACTTCTATACCTATTTCTTCATCCCAAAATAGGTACTAATACCCTGCATCATAAGACTTTTGGGAGATTAATGTAAAGCACTAGTACCTAGCAAGTGCTCAAGTATCAGCAACTATTATTTAAACCATTTACGTGGGGAGGCTATTTTGGTGCCCGCCAAACCAAATTTTGAACTCCAGGTGTGAAGTCTGTCTCTTCTCATAGCAAATACTGGACTCCACTGATAGAAAAACTGTGAGAGATGCCAACATGCAGATCTGAATTGTTACCATGTCAACTGAACATAAAACCTCATGTCCCTGAGGTCTCCAGCACACTGGAGAGCTCGGCCCTCAACATCTGTGTCTCTTCAAAGCACTGTAGAAAGTAATTTACAGATATTCTGGTTCATTTTGATTCATGTTCTATTTAATCAAATGAATTTCTTTTAAAATTTTTATACACTGTTAAGTTTATTCGATGTGTTTCTAGCACTTAATTACTTAATCAGCACTCCCTGGAAAGAAGTGCTTGATGACCAAGGTGACTTTAGAAATCACCAAAAAGCAAATTTTTTCCAACTGTGAGCAAATTCAAATGCCTATGACATAATGATGTGCAACTGACTGGTATAAAATACTCCAGTTCTAAGTAAGGATAATACTTAGAAAGAAATGACCGTAACTCCCCACAATAACATAAGAATCAGGTAGGCACTACTGACCCAGGCTTTATCCTGCAGGTGATTCAGGCTTTGGCATAAAACACACCTTTCTTCCCCACTCCCGCACCTCGTGGCTTGAGGGGTCTTAGTTCCCGGACCAGGGATCGAACCTGGGCCCCCTGTAGTGGAAGCTCAGAATCCTGGACCACCAGGGGATTCCCTAAAACACTCCTTTACATAAAGAGGGCTGGAGAGTGGCTGAAGCAGGAACCAAAAGTAGACTTGGAGTCAATTTCACTGAACTTGCAGGAAGGTCCCAAGTTGTAACACCCACTGTATAAACCAATGGTTGCAAACGCAAAGCAGGATTTTGACTAGCTCAGGGACTATTCAAGATAATACAAGATGAAGTTACAAGATGAAGGTGTCATTAATGATATCTGATGTCTCTTGACACCACCTGTATCTCTCCTTCCCTATTTCCCTTTTCTTCCTTCTTATTCTGTCTTACTCCAATAATAGACTTTAATAAAAGCTGAAGCCATGTTTTCTGCTCTTAATTTTAGAAATAAAATTAAGAAATAAATTTAAATATTAGAAATAAGTCTTTCAGTGACTATTCTGACTAAATTGCTTCACAGTCAAGTGTTATTACATCCTTCATAGCTTTTGTATATTATAAATATTAGAGTAAATTTCTTAATCTTTCGATCTTTGGCTGACAGTCAGGAGCCCTACAGAAAGAAGACCACCACCAGCCTTGTGGCCCATGGTGAAAGCATTTTTATAAACAAAACACAATCTACAGTCACCTCACCATCTGAATTTTGATCCCATCAGACAGACTGGAGATTTGCCTACTAAAACAAATCAGAGAAGGAAATGAGGGTAAGAAGAATCTTAATTTCAACTGAGAAATTCAAAGGGATTTTATCCTTGTTTATTAATTTTTTTCTCAACTGTAGGAAGATGTTTTGCTTATAAGAGCACCTCCGGTTCCCCTGTGACTAAATGGGTTGCATCTTTGGAATGTCAGACACAGCCAAGTTTACTCCAGTTAACACGTAGAAGTAGTACCTTGAACTTTTTAATAGTCCTTATACTGACTACAATTAATGATCAATTAAATAATTTATGGTTGACAGCTTTTCCCCTAAACTCCCTGAGAACAGGGACTGTAATGCAATGCCCTGTAACTAATACAGTTTCTACGCCATAGTAGGTGCACAGTAAGTATTTATTAAAGGAATGAATGAGAATGCTTGGGATGGAGCCCCAAGGAACTATATGTAACATTAAGGGTTGAGTGAAAAGGCTTATACGGTACAGGAAAAGGAGAAGGAGACATACAGATGGTAGGAAAGAACTAGCAAAATGTGATCACATGGTCCACTATGTATGATGAAAACTGGACTTAGGGGAATGGAAACCATCGATTACTTTAGCAAGGGTGATTTCCATAGTGTGGTAAGAATGAAAGCCATTTTGGCATGGGTTCAAGAGTGAATATGAGGCAAAAAATGGAACCAGTGTCTTGTCTGATCAGGCTGCTATAACAAAACACTACAGACTCAGTAGCTTAAAGACAACAGAAATTTATTTCTAGAGACCAGAAGTCTAAGATCAAGGTGTTAGCTCGGTCAGTGTTCTAGTGTGAGCCCTCTTCCTGGTTTAGAGCCAGCACCTTTGAAATCACCGTGTCCTCACATGGTAGAAGGGGCTAGGGATCTCTGTGGGCTCACTTTTATAAGGGCACTAATTATTCCCATTCATGAGTGCTTCACCCTCAAGACTTAAGCAACTCTCAAAGCCCCTACTTCCTAATACCATCATCTTTGGGGGTTAGAATTTCAACACAATGAATTTTGAGGGGACACAAACATTCAGACCGTAGCAACCAGTAAGTGCAGATAGAAAACTGTTTTTTGGGTTTTTTGTTTTTTGTTTTTTTTTTTAAATAAATACATATACTCAAGGATGCTTGCTCATTGCTTTGTTTCTTTTTTTTTTTTTAATTTTTGTTTATTTATTTATTTATTTTTGGCTGTGTTGGGTCTTCGTTTCTGTGCGAGGGCTTCCTCTAGCTGCGGCGAGCGGGGGCCACTCTTCATCGCGGTGCGCGGGCCTCTCACTATCGCGGCCTCTCTTGTTGCGGAGCACAGGCTCCAGACACGCAGGCTCAGTAGCTGTGGCTCACGGGCCTAGTTGCTCCGCGGCATGTGGGATCTTCCCAGACCAGGGCTCGAACCCGTGTCCCCTGCATTAGCAGGCAGATTCTCAACCACTGCGCCACCAGGGAAGCCCCTGTTTTTTGGGTTTTGTTTTAAATTTATTTTATTATTTTATTTTATTTATTTATTGTTTCTGGCTGTGTTGGGTCTTCGTTGCTGTGTGCGGGCTTTTCTCTGGTTGCGGTGAGCGGGGGCTACTCTTCATTGCGGTTCACCAGCTTCTCATTGCGGTGGCTTCTCTTGTTGCAGAGCATGGGCTCTAGGTGCACGGGCTTCAGTAGTTGTGGCTCGTGGGCTCAGTGGTTGTGGCTCACGGGCTCTAGAGCGCAGGCTCTGTAGTTGTGGCACACGGGCTTAGCTGCTCCGCGGCATGCGAGATCTTCCCGGACCAGGGATCAAACCCATATCCCCTGCACTGGCAGGCGGATTCTCAACCACTGCGCCACCAGGGAAGCCCAGAAAACTGGTTTTTAATGGGAGAAGAATTCTTGGCTTCACATATTAAAAAATTGATAAAGATGCAACTATTAGAAAATCAAGGGAAAAGAGGGTTGAGTAAGGTAGTGCATGGGAAAGCACAGAGCACTGTGCCTGGCCCAGAGAAAGAAGTCCAGATGTTGTCATATTATTGCTCTTAGGATTAGCTTCTCCATGCGTGTCTTGAGACCTCTCCCTCTCAAACGTATAGTAGAAGTTCTTGTGGGAGGGTCTTCAACTATTCAAACAACAGCCTAAGTCAAAGAAAAGCAAAAGAAACAATAACAGGAAATTGGAACCAGGCTGAAATAATCACGCATTATCAAGTGCAAATATGAAAAACTAAGATAAGAGTGAAAGACAACCCAGCAGGAGAAGGGCAGTGATGTCTTGGAGTGTACAATTCTACATTTATACGACTTTTAGCTAGTTCCAGGATCTGGAAACCACATGTGAAAAAAGGAAAACATATACATATGTGTTTTTGGAGAAATTTAACTCCACTATTGGTGATGACTTGGTTAGGGTGGTGACAGGTCGACCATCCCATTATAAAGTTACATTTCTCTCTTTCTAATTAGTAAGTGATCTGAGCAGTGATTCTTCAGGCTGTGTGAATATCCAGTTCCCCAGCACATTTCACCGCATGGTTTTTGCATCCATTGATGACCCTTTCCTGGATCAATTATTACTTTGGGAGTTGCAAAATGGTAACCTTCATTTCTTCAGTATTCCTTACCCCACATTGTTTTGAAAAGAATGCACTTCCCTTTTTTTGTCTTTCTCTCTTTTTGAGTATCGTTGTAGACTAACATTCCCTTTTATTCAATGTTTTATAATCAATTACCAACATTATTTGTTTCTTCCAAACTTTTTATGAAATTTTTCAAACATACAGAAAAGTTGAAAGAATTTCATAGTGAACGCATCACCCACATTCTACAATTTACATTTTACTATCCTTTATCACATATTTCTTCATTTATGCTGCCCTCTATCCATCCATCATTCCATCGTATTTTTTTTTTTTAATTTTATTTATTTATTTATTTATTTTGGGCTGTGTTGGGTCTTCGTTTCTGTGCGAGGGCTTTCTCTAGTTGTGGCGAGCGGGGGCCACTCTTCATCGCAGTGCGCGGGCCTCTCACTGTTGTGGCCTCTCTTGTTGCGGAGTACAGGCTCCAGACACGCAGGCTCAGTAGTTGTGGCTCACGGGCCTAGTTGCTCCGCGGCATGTGGGATCTTCCCAGACCAGGGCTCGAACCCGTGTCCCCTGCATTGGCAGGTGGATTCTTAACCACTGCGCCACCAGGGAAGCCCCCGTCGTATTTTTTGACATAAGTTGCAGTCATTATTCACATTTTTTACTTTTTGGTACTCTCAGTTTGTCCCAAATTTGGCCAGTGATCAGAGTATATTAAAATGAGGTCATGTTAATGGTTTTTACCAGGTTCCCACTTCCAGACTACCAGAATCAGAAGTGGGGCTGAGGGTTGGCCTTCATGGCACCTCTATCTTGCCGCATTAGTGGAATGGCCCAACCAAGTGGACATTGCATGCAACAACCAATCTCCAGCCTACCTGAGCTTGTCTGGTCTGGCACCAGAATTACATTGGAAGCTAATCTGCATTTCATCTTTTAAATATAACCCAGGACTCTGATCATTTCTGATAGAAAAAAAACAACCTCTTTTAGAAAAATAGTATGACATCAGCCTCGAACAATTAAGCAGGAAGCTTAACCATCACTCATTTTCTCTTTATTTCAAGAATCTATATGAACCAGATGCTAAGTCCTTTATTCTTGGGCATTATTTGACTTATCTGACTAGTAGATTTACTGGATGATAATATGGACAGAACCAGAAGTAAAACCAGGACCTCCAACGACAAATAAGAAAAAAAAAAAAAAGGTCCATATTCTCCTAGATGTATCCATTTATGGTGGCTTCATAAATAAGAGATACATCAGGTGGGGAGTGGGCAGGGAAACCTTTCCCATGGGCCTGAGGAGAAAGGGGCACATTCCACTCCACAGACCAAGAGGAGATTGAACTCCATGTTTGAAATGTATGTGACAGATGCAAAAGGACACTCACTACATTAAGCTATTAAGTACAAGTAGAAAAAAGAATTCGTATCTATTGCATAATTTACATCCATGGCATTGAAATTAAAGTGGTTATTTGAACTTGCCACTGGACCTTGCTGGGGGTTTTTTTCCTTGTTTTTTAAAGTGTTAATAAAGATGCATATATGTTATTCTATCAAAAATTAATTTTAATATTTTTTTAAATAAATTTATTTATTTATTTCTGGCTGTGTTGGGTCTTAGTTTCTGTGCGAGGGCTCTCTCCAGTTGCGGCAAGCAGGGGCCACTCTTCATCGCGGTGCGCGGGCCTCTCACTGTCGCGGCCTCTCTTGTTGCGGAGCACAGGCTCCAGACGTGCAGGCTCAGTAGTTGTGGCTCAGGGGCCCAGTTGCTCCGCGGCATGTGGGATCTTCCCCGACCAGGGCTCGAACCCGTGTCCCCTGCATTGGCAGGCAGATTCTCAACCACTGTGCCACCAGGGAAGCCCAATTTTAATATTTTAATAACTGTATTTCAATATAATTGGCTTCCTTTTAATCCTATATATTTAATTTTATGTATTTTAAAACACTCTGAAACGGGTGCATCAGCTCCACCAACTGCCCTGCTTCAGGACAGTTCCCAGAAGTTGCACATAGCTTCCATCACAGTGGCAGAACTTCATCATAACCACTGGGAGTTTAGGATATATGCCTTTTTCTGGGAAACCGTAGGCCCTGCTAAAATTCAGAGTTACATTTCTAAAGGAAATGGGGAAGAATAGATGTTGGGGACAACTAGCAGTCTTGGCCATAATATTATATTTTTTATTGGAGTCCAAGAGCTGTTAATTAGATTCCTATTTTTTGTTGTCATTTTGGTTTTCCTTTATCCTTACTTTCCCACTTGATTTGTCATAGACTGAAAGAGTTCTCTCAACCTCTTTCTAAATGTGTCTCTAGATTTTTCTCCCAGTTTCCCTTGTGAATCTATGCCACTTGTACATAGATAGCCATCCTTCAGAGAGTGAGATTGTACCCCGACCACTGGCTTCTTTTTGGACGTGGTAATGGAATTTTTTGTCCTCTCTTCAGCCTTGATTGATTAAGATGATGACCACTGCGTGTTTCACCTTTCTGAGTCATTTTCAGTATATGGTTGTGTTCTGTTATTCCATCTGATTCAATCAAATAGATTTGCTTGCCCTTAGCTTCTCTCATCATATTTGATGTGATTTTTTAAAAAAACTTTTCATTAGTTTGGTTATTTTTGTTTGGTTTCTTCTGAAGACATATTTTGTTTGTTTGTTTGTTTTAATGGCTCCTTTTATAACCAACTTAAGATTGTGAGTAATCACAAAATTTCTATATTTTCTACTTTCCATTATTTTATTTCCTTCTCTTCCATCACTTAATTTTAACTGACTGTATATCTTTTAGTGTTTACCTTTCTATCTTAAACACTGCTACTTACAATCTCTTCCAGCTCGCAGAAATTAAAAGTTGAGGAAACTGGCTTATTTATCCTACCATCAAAATTTTTGTTTCCTTCTCCTTCAAGTGGTGCTCTGATAATCTTTTCTACATTATCAGGGGTTGTAATGTTTATAATTTGTTCTGGAAATTTACTCCCTGGAGTTGTTTTGGATTTCGATTCATTAAAAAGATTCAAAACATGCTATCACTTCTTTTGCCAAAATTTCTCCATTTATCATTTGTTTGGCTGGTTCTTCCTCAAGGTGTTTCTTCAAGAAAGCTCACAGAAGTCATATTCCATGAGTACTTGCATGTTTAAATGTATTTTTTTCTAAATCCAACAAATAGAAACCTTCGTCTAATTTTTCTCCTTCAGGTACAGAATTCTTGACTCTTTCCACTTCTCCTTATGTCTCTATCCTTAGAGGTTCCTTTTGCCTCTGGCTCACGAAGATCACGAAGGAGAATGTCATCAGTGTTCTGTAGCCCTGACTCCTTGCAGCCAACTCAAAGCTCTGTTCACAGCATTCAGAGGTGACAGAGAATTGTGCCAGGGCAGTGTGACAATGAGTCCCAGCCTGGTCAGGTGGTTTCCTTGGCACCCGGTCTGTGAACCCACACAGGCTGGCAAGAAAAACAGGCATATTTCACGGAGGAGCAGTCCAGCCAGTGCCCATCACCCCACATTACGGATTACGTAAACCCAAGACTTGAGCCAGAGGTTACCTGCACCAAGAGGGTCAGAAGCAATAGGTAAAGATCGGAGGCTTCTGGAATACTGCCTTTGAAAATGCAACTGTTCCAAGGTAATGCTCATGCAACTTGAAAGAAAATTTTAGAAAGAAATGGCCTTAAAATATTTGACATTTGTAGAGTTTTAAAATAGATAGATAGATAGATGATAGTTAAGAGGGGGGAGGAATGATTGCAATTTGAAGAGATTAGATTCACAAAACAGATGTTGACTTTTACATGCCAACTTTCAACAAGAGGACGAAGTGGCAAAGAGGCGCCACCACCTTTGAGTGGCTGGGCCCCTGCCGCGGTAGGTGGGCCGCGTCACGCCACCTCCGGCTCGTAGCTTTGCCTCCCTCTCCTGTTCTGCCGCGGGCCCACGATACCGCAGTACCAGACACAGGAGGAATTCAGTCACGCAGCGGAGAAACTCTACCTCGCAGACCCTATGAAGGCACGTGTGGTTCTCAAATATAGGCATTCTGATGGGAGTTTGTGTATTAAAGTAACAGGTGATTTAGTTTGTTTGGTGTATAGAACAGACCAAGCTCAAGATGTAAGGAAGATTGAGAAATTCCACAGTCAACTAATGCGACTTATGGTGGCCAAGGAATCCCATCAGTGTTGCCATGGAAACGGACTGGTTTGAAATGAAGACTGTTTGTCATGTTCTTAGGAAGTAAATATCTTTTGAGTTTGAGAAAGTGTTGCGACAGAAAATACTTTATGTAACTAAGTGGGCTATTCAGAAGCCAAGAGATCATTTTTTGTACTTTGTTCTTTAATGTTTACTTTAGAGGGCTAGGAATGTAAATGCTTTCAGTTAGAAAGCCTTTATTTAGTTTTGGAAATGGAACAAGGAATGTCTCTATCTTGGAAACTTTTTGCAGATTGTTTGATGTTAGGCAAAATAAAAAATTACTCTCTGGTAAGTTTTTATCAGTAATTTGAAAATGAGATATCAAGAAAAGTCAATTCTTCCTTAAATTTAGTTAATCTGTCTTTAAAAGAAAATTAAATGTAACCGTTTTGCTGGATTGATATATTTCTTTTGGAGCATAAATTTTGTGCTGTTGATTACCAGCAAATACAAAATACGGTAACTGGAATTAACTGTGCACAGCAGTATAGCTGATTATATATGGTAGTGTAGTCTCAATTATATCTTAAAATAACTATGAAAACAAGTATGCTTTACCTTAAACTTTACAAATTTAAACTATATATTTTGTTTTGTTTTGTTTTATTTTTATAAATTTATTTATTTATTTTTGGCTGTGTTGGGTCTTCGTTGCTGCATGCGGGCTTTCTCTAGTTGCAGCGAGCAGGGGCTATTCTTCGTTGCCGTGAGAGGGCTTCTCATTGCAGGGGCTTCTCATTGAGGTTGCTTCTCTTGTAGCGGAGCCTGGGCTCTAGGCGTGCGGGCTTCAGTAGCTGTGGCACGCAGGCTCAGTAGTTATGGTGCGTGGGCTTAGTTGGTCCACGGCATGTGGGATCTTCCAGGACCAGGGCTCAAACCTGTGTCCCCTGCATTGGCAGGAGGATTCTTAACCACTGCGCCACCAGGGAAGTCCCTGGTTTTTTTTTTTTTAACATCTTTATTGGAGTATAATAGCTTTACAATGTTGTGTTAGTTTCTGCTGTATAAAAAAGTCAATTAGCTATACATAAACATATATCCTCATATCTCCTCCCTCTTGCATCTCCCTCCCACCCTCCCTATCCCACCCCTCTAGGTGGACACGAAGCACCGAGCTGATCTCCCTGTGCTATGTGGCTGCTTCCCACTAGCTATCTATTTTACATTTGGTAGTGTATATATATCCATGCCACTACATCTGCGTCTTTATTCCTGTCCTGCCCCTAGGTTCTTCAGAACCATTCTTTTTTTTTTTAGATTCCATAAACTCTATTTTTAAATATAAGGGATTCATCGTATCATTAACTTGTTGAGGAAAGTCTTACTTTGAATCTAATTTTCGGTGCTCAGAAACATCTGCCAATACTTTAAATGCATGAACAGAATGTTCACTAATGGATTGAAACAACTATATTACAGAAATATTTGCCACATATTTGCCATCTATATTTTCTCAGAAGGGCTAAGGATTATTTGAACTGTTAAATTTTTGCATACCTCTACGACACCCCAACACATTTCTCTCATTACTTAATCAAGGTGTTAAGCATGACTGACACAACTGTTCTCCATTAAACCAGAAATATGATATTATTTGATATTTATCTTATATTTATAACTTGAATTTTACCACCTAAATATAACGTTCACATGTTGATTCCTACATTAAAATATTTTTTGTTAGGAATTTGTGTGTTAACCAACGTTTTAACATGGAAAGTTCCGTTAGCCATATGAATTTTGGCATGTTTCAGAGAGATCAGTAAATAAAATATTACATGAATAAAAAAAAAAAAGAGGACAAATTGACTAAATGGCCCAGAGCAAGCAAGCAAGTAGCAAACTAAACCATAAAATTAACATAAAAGTCAATGAATACTTACTGTGTGTGGCACCAGACTGATCACACAGCCCCGCTAGGTAGGTAAAGAAAGCTGTGTTCCCATGTAATAGGGTATGAGGCCTCAAGAAAGTAAGGCTGGATTTGAACCCAGGTATGACCATGGAACCCAAGATTTTTATCATAATACAGCACCAATTCATACAGATAACTTACCAATATTCCAAGAAGCAGTCATCTAAGATTTATGTTAAGTCACTGCCTGTGATCTCTTTATATCGCATTTTGGAATTTTAAGTTATTATTTGAGGCCGTTGTTCTAGTCTAGTCCCATTCCATATTCAGAGAAATGGATACAGAAAGGTTAGATCACTTGAAGAAGCTCAGAAAAGCAACAGAAACTGGAGATGTATTACCAACACCTTCACTTAGACATTTAAGGCTTAGAATATTAAAACATAAGGTAACCTTCTTAAAGAAATAGAGAAAGTAGTTCCGTGCTAGTCCTGTACCACTTGTAGAGACACAGTTTTATCTGTTATTTTAAGTTTGAGAGCCCCTTTTCCATTCATTCAAAAACAGTCATTGAGCTCTTCTATGCCTGGCACTGTGCTGAGCACATAGTATTCAGCAGAGAACAGAGGACAAAGTATCTGCCTTCTCAACTTAGAGTCCAGGGGGTAAAATACAGATTTACACAGTCCCAAGTCCAAATGACATCACATTCCCATTCTTGTTGCTGGCCTTGGGACTTTGACATCCATGGCAACATTTAAGGCATGCCTTGGTCTCAGAACGCACCACACTGATTGCTTCTGTTACTGAATTAAACACAAGGCCTCCGTCTTGGGGTAGCCAAACCAAAGCCCCCTTGGCTCAGTCAGGGAGTTCTTTCCCACCTGGGCTCATGCTGCCAATAATGAAACTGAGTTTGGTGCAAGCCAGACGGGCTTTTATTCTATAGCCAGAGAATGGAGAAGGGGAACTCATGCTCTAAAGGCACCTTCTCCCCGGAGGGAGGGAGTAAGGGAATTCCAAGGGTTAGGAGGCAGACAGGTCATCAGGCTCTAGGAAAGGGTGGAGATGTCCAAGGGCAGCTGGGGCATGTGCAGTCTTCCACACTCCTTTGCACACGGCATGAATTGTGCCTTGCAGAGTACAAATCCCTGCTTCGGGCGGAGATCTTAGCATGGTAATGAAGCAAAGGTAACTCTTGATGCCTCCAGGTTTTATCTGTGCAGGCGCCTTCCTGTGGTCAAGTCAGAGCCAGCTCTGGGGGGTTGACCACTGCATATCTCTCAAAGCATGTATCTCTCACAGGACAGCTGCAAAGCATCTCTGCCAAACACCAGGTACTTTTGAAACAAACACAGAGATAGATCAGGCAAGTGTCCTTCAGCTCTCAGGAGATGGTATAGAAACACAGAGATAAATCAAGGCAAGAAAAGTGGTGACCTTTAGTCTACTTTGTCCACTATCTGGTTTTACTGTGGGCCTTTGTGGCAACCTGTTGATAAAACACAACTAGCCTGCATGGCTAAAAACCAGTTTCTATGCCTGGGGCCTGGGCTGCATAGCATGGATGACACTTCCAGGAAGTTTGCATTAAAAGTGCACAAAGATGTGAAAATAGATACACACACACATACATATGTAGAAAATTAAATAAACAACTTTTATCACCAATCTAATCTGTGCTGGCAGTATAAAGCCCTCCACCCAAGGTATATTATCCCCCTAGAACTCACCATGTAATGCCAAGCCCTAGAACGAATTAAAGAACTTCACAGCGACTTCTCGGGATCCTTGTCAACATCACTTTGCCACTGGGAAATGCCCATCCTTCATAAACCTATATGCTCCACATCCAACCAAAGGTTAGGATCAAAGTCTACTTGGGTGAAGGTTTCCGTTCTTGCCCCAGGTCTCAAAGCCCAGCTGTGCCCCCTCAACAAAGTCAGTCACCCAGTCAGAACACACGGGGCCAGAGCAGCTTCTATAAGGAAGGTGGAAAGAAAGGTCCCCCTGGCACAGTGATGCTGAGTCTCAGCAGAGAAACCGCGGCCGAGAAATGGAAGCCACGTTGTTCAATCAGGGCCACAATGGGAGGGAGAGACCAAGTGAGTGGAGCAGGCACAGTTAGAAGAAGAAAGAATGTCAAACTCATCATGGAGACATGACCTGCCCACAAATGCAGGAGTGCCCATTCATGTTATTTAAAGGGCACAGTTGACTTAGAACCAGTCTATGGGGTCAGAAGGCCACCGTGCTGGCGTGAGAAATGACCACCAGAACCTAAATAGAGTTTAAAAGTGGCCACAAGCCTTTCTGGAATCTTCAACACCTCTGTCATTTCTACTCTTGTCTAGAGTCCAAATCAGGCTTTCTTAATTGAAAAGGAATTCAATCTGTAGGTACACTACTATGTCTTTAGACATTCCCAAGGCCAAAGGGTCTTGGCCCAAGGGCCAAACTCTATGAGTACAATATGGCCTGCAGTTGGAAAGTCTGAGTTCAGATTCCATCTCATCTACTTCTGGTTGTGCAACCTGAGTCAAGTAATCTTCTTCTCTTTGCTTTAGTTTCCTCATCTATAAAAAGAGGGATCCTGGTACCCACCTCACAGGGCTCTTAGGATCAGATTTCTTTTTTTCTTTTTTTCTTTTTTGGCTGTGAGGGGTCTTCGTTGCTGCACGCGGGCTTTCCCTAGTTGCAGCAAGCAGGGGCTACTCTTTGTTGTGGTGCGCGGGCTTCTCATTGCGGTGGCTTCTCTTGTTGCGGAGCATGGGCTCTAGGCTCATGGGCTTCAGTAGTTGCAGCACTCGGGCCCTAGAGCACGTGGGCTTCAGTAGTTGTGGCATGTGGACTCAGTAGCTGCAGCGCACGGACTCTAGGGTGGGCGGGCTCAGTAGTTGTGGCGCACAGGCTTAGTTGCTCCACGGCATGTGGGATCTTCCCAGACCAGGGATCGAACCTGTGTCCCCCGCATTGGCAGGTGGATTCTTAACCACTGCACCACCAGGGAAGTCCGGGATCAAATACTGATACAAAACGTTGTAAAGGGTTTCATGATGTGTCTTGTACCTACTAAATATTATGTAAGTTTAGGTGCACATAAAAGCAAAAACCAAAAGTAATAAGGGAGAAGTTTGTTTCCTGCAGGTAAGTCAGGAGGTGGTAGTACAGAGCCAGAGTGGGAGCACAGTTCAAGGTTTTCAGGGGCCCAAACCCCCCGCCCCCTGGTTCACCATTTTGACATCACCAAGATGGGGCCCGTGTGTTCATGTCCCAGCTGGAACCATCCACACACCAGGCAGCAGGACAGAGGAGAAGATAGAAGGGACAAAGAGGACCTGCCAGCCATCTCTTAAGGAGCGACCCCAAGCTGCCCCACTAAGGGCTCCACTTCTATTTACATTTCATTGGCCAGAACCTAGTTAAAAGGGAAGCCTGGAATCATAGCCTTCATTCTGGGTGGCGATGTGTTCAGCTAGAATTCTATAGAAGGGGGCCCCCTCCACAAATAGATGGCAGGGGAGGGTGATTTCAGTTTTCAGAACTTCTATTTTCTAGAAGTTATATGGTTTAGAAACTGAATGAAAGGAAGAAATTAATTTAAAAGGCCTCTGTCCACCTGTACTCCCTGGAACAGCCACTGTAGATCTATAGTTGCTCGAACAGCATGGAAATGCAAGATCAGAAAGACAGGTAGGGGGCTTCCCTGGTGGCGCAGTGGTTAAGAATCCGCCTGCCAGTGCAGGGGACACGGGTTCAAGCCCTGGTCCGGGAAGATCCCACATGTCGCTGAACAACCAAGCCCGTGCACCACAACTACTGAGCCTGCGCTCTAGAGCCCGCGAGCCACAACTACTGAAACCCACGCACTTAGAGCCCCTGCTCCGCAACAAGAGAAGCCACCGCAATGAGAAGCCCGCGCACCGAAACGAAGAGTAGCCCCCGCTCGCCGCAACCAGAGAAAGCCCGCCCCCAGCAACGAAGACCCAACGCAGCCAAAAATAAATACATAAATAAATAAATTTATTTTTAAAAAAAAAGACAGGTAGGGAAAAAAACCCAGGCACCGTGTACTCCCGGCTCAAGGATCTGCCTCCAGAGGGAGCCCAGTCCAAGATTACCCGCTTAGGACACTCAGCCACTAACACTAAGTAGAGAAATTAAAAGTGGTGTGCTATAAATTGCTTAGAAATACTCATACACGACACCCACAATGTTGTTACCCATTCAGTGGACAGGTGTGCCCTCAGAATACAGTCATGGTTATAGGAGTCCAGTGTACTAAGGTATCTATTAATCTGACTTGCTAAATAGATGGAAAGAAACAATGGGCTAAGAAGTAATTATGGGCCACCTGTTATATAGCTCCCACGACTCCAGTTTAAAAAGAAGCAGAGATATAGGTGTTTTAAGGGTCATTTTTCAGGCACCAATTAACACCCACAAACACCCCAATTGTTTCTGTTGGAAATCCTCAGCCGGGAGATATAGTTCTTCTGAAAACACTAAAAAGCCCAAGCATGGGGGCTTCCCTGGTGGCGCAGTGGTTAAGAACCCGCCTGCCAATGCAGGGCACACGGGTTCAAGCCCTGGTCCAGGAAGATCCCACATGCCGCGGAGCAACTAAGCCCGTGCGCCACAACTACTGAGCCTGCGCTCTAGAGCCCCCGAGCCAGAACTACTGAGCCCACGAGCCGCAACTACTGAAGCCCACGTGCCTAGAACCCGTGCTCCACAACAAGAGAAGCCACCGCAGTGAGAAGCCCGCGCACAGCAACGAAGACCCAACGCAGCCGAAAATAAAAATAAATTAAATAAATAAATCAAAAAAAAAAAAAAAGCCAAGGCATGTAATCTAGCAGGGGTAAAACAATCCCATTAATGTTACAAATACATCCAGAAGTGCTCTTGTTGCCACTTATGCCCACTTTAACCCCAGCCCCACGCCAACCCCCCTCCCCTCCCCCTTCCTCTTTCATTAACTTTAAAAAGGACAGCTCCACCCTCTTGTTCCACAAGGAAGTTTCAGATTCTGCCACCAGGTGGCAGGAATAATCAGCACCAAGAAGCTGAAGCTCTTGGAACCAGAAAATGTCAGGATTCTGGAAGGGACCATGAGAACACGAAGTCGAAACTATGTTGTCTAGATGGGTGGACAGAGGGGTAGGAAGATATGACCTGCCCAGGGTCACATGTGTAATTAGGGACCTAAAGGACCAAGCCCCCTCCGTTACCTGTGTCCTGTTTTTCCACCAACTCTTGCTGGGTTTTATTTTTAACATTTTATTAAGCAAATTTTCAGCACCCATGAAAGTCGGAATAGTAAAAGGAGTCCCTAAGTGCCCATCAGCCAGCTTCAGCAATTAGCAACACTTTGTCATCTTTCCACACTATATATATTGTCCTCCACATACCGCTATATTTTGGTTTTTGGTTTTTTTTAAAATTTATATATTTACTT
Organism: Eubalaena glacialis; assembly: GCF_028564815.1. Taxonomy (NCBI): domain Eukaryota; kingdom Metazoa; phylum Chordata; class Mammalia; order Artiodactyla; family Balaenidae; genus Eubalaena; species Eubalaena glacialis. The sequence continues at coordinate 84,395,394 of NC_083724.1, read as the reverse complement.
ATTTATTTTTGGCTGCACTGGGTCTTCATTGCTGTGCACGGGCTTCCTCTAGTTGCGGCGAGCGGGGGCTACTCTTCTTTTCCGTGCACGGGCTTCTCATTGCGGTGGCTTCTCTTGTTCCAGAGCACAGGCTCTAGGCGCGCGGGCTTCAGTAGTTATGGCTCGTGGGCTTCAGTAGTTGTGGCTCACGGGCTCTAGAGCGCAGGCTCAGTAGTTGTGGCGCACGGGCTTAGCTGCTCCGTGGCATGTGGGATCTTCCCTGGACCAGGGCTCGAACCCGTACCCCCTGCATTGGCAGGCAGATTCTTAACCACTGTGCCACCAGGGAAACCCCATACCACTGTATTTTGATACCAAATATCCAGAGGTACTACACTGCACTAGATAATGCAACGTTAAAGTCACCTTGGTTCACTAATTCAACAAACAATCGTTAGTATCTGTCATATGCAAGGAACTGGGCTAAAGTAAGGTATGAGCACTTGTAACACAATAAAGCAGTTTGGCCACAAAACTTTTATGCATAAATCATATGTGTGCAGGAAGTTAGACTTTATTCACGTTTATACACTCTTGTGTTTCAGTAAATGGAACATGTAATACAAGTTGGAATTGCATTTTTTTCCCTAGATCTGTGGGGCCAGCCAGAGATCTAAATTTAAAATCAAACTCATACACTTGTTCCTTTTTCAAAGACATGGTTGCAGCCGACAGGGCTAGCAGGGAACATGTCCTGAAAAGATACAGGCACCTACCTGACACTGTTTATCTATCTGTTGCCTTACTTGGAATGAAGTACCATATAAAATGTCTCGTTGGGCTGAGATGGGAGAAAGATCGGACCCACCCAAAATAGGTAAAAGATAAATGAACCAGGTATTTGTCACATTTGGAAAAAGCGGTAGGGGGTCAGGATACCCATCCAAGAGCAAACCCTACTCAGTTTGTTAAAGTAAAATCAAAAAAAGTAAAAATAAAATTGGTCTCACAAAAGAAGCCATTTTTTTCTTATGCTCATTCCTACCAGAGAATGCTTTCAACGGAACAAAACACATTTTAACATCTCATAGATCCAACATCTAAGAATAAAATTATCCGGCCCATGGTTTACTATATTTTGTTTTGTTTTATAATATGAAAGTCTGTGTGATGTGTTGGAAAGGAGGTTGGAAACCAACATGCTTATCTCAGCTCTGCTTATTAGAAAGTTACATGGCCTAGACCCAGCAACTTTGTTCCGTTCTGTCTTCCTCAAGTTGGACCACACCAATCTTACCTATCACAACAACAAAAACCAAAATCATCCATGTTTCAAATATAAACAATGACCTTCAGTACAACACATGCATTTTTCAGGTCATCACAGTACTGGCTGAACCATGCTTTATCTTTAAATCTTGTCATATAAGGAACTGCTAATATTTTATAATTTTGCAGGCTAGCAGAGAGAATATGGCAAGCTCAGGGCAGGAGAACTTAGCCTGGGCTTGGAGAAAGTCACGTAGTTCTGTTTGGCTGGGTGTTCCTTCATGGTGCCTGCAAGGGGAGCAGAGTGAGGTAAATAAGCAGGATCGTGCAGCCCTGAACCATGCCAAGGAGTGTGCAACTGACTCTGCAGGCCAGGAGACTCATTTTATTACGGAGGAAGAGTAGCGAAGAAGGAATATAGACAGATCTGGGCGAAAGAAAGATCAGAAGCAGAAAACTGATCAAGAACATGTTTAATCAAAGAAGTGAAATAACGCAGAACATTTAGGCATTTGTTAGTCTTGTACTTAAAGCATTCATATCTTTAAGGAAAAAAATATAAGTGAAATATGTGATCCAAATTTTCAACTAAAACTTATTTTTGGTATCAGCCACCATATGTACTGTAAGATCATATTAGAAAACGGAAAGATTTAGGGATTTCCCTAGTGGTCTAGTGGTTAGGACTCCATGTTTCTGTTGCAAGGGGCACAGGTTAAATCCCTGGTCAGGGAACTAAGATCTCACAAGCCGCGCGGCCAAAAAAAAAGAAAACAAAAGGATTTACATTTCTAGATTGAGATAATTTTCTTCTTCCTTATGTGGCTTCTACAGACAGTAAATTGTCAAAAATTTTAAAAATCATCTGTGTTTCTTTACGTGCCAAGCTTCCCTGGTTCTTTCTTTAATCAGCTGACTCATCTAAACACCTCATCTTTGCCATCCCGTCCCTCAAAAGTCTTTGGGTATCATTCATTGAAAGAACATTTGTTTTGTGGCTCTGAAATGTTATTTTTGCAATCTGTATTTTTTCCTAGTATGATGACGACTGCTTTGAAAACCAGAACGCATCAGGAAATGACAACTCACTAAGGAGTAGAGTTGTACAAAACAGAGAGCAAGAAAATGGCAAACAGGTACGGCTGGAAAGCAGTGAGTTAATCTATCACCGTGTTAACTACTGTGCAACAGCTATGGGGACAGAAAGCATGGCACTCAACTGGCACTCAGAGGAATGAGTTAAATGGTAATTTGAGCGTGTAAGGCAGAGTCATGAGGAAAACACACATGCCCAAACAAAGATTTTGTGTTTATACAACTGTGCTCAGAGTTCTCTGATGGGGAGGGTACCCAGGCTTGCTCTGACACTTCACTATTACTATTAGATTCCAAACTCCATCCCAAGGCAGAAAGCACTGGCTTCAGCAGATAACATCTCAATTTTAAAGTAAATGAAGCAGAAAAGAGTAAGGTTCTAAGACATGGTTCTAAAACTGTGTGCATCACACCCTACGGTTCCTCAGCGACATCTAAGTGTACACAGCAAGCCGAGGTGCTCTGTGACAATGCCACCTCTTATTTCTTTTATTTATTGAATTCTGGTAGGATCTCATTTTTTTGTTTGTTTGCCTGAAAATATCTTTATTATGTGTTCCCTTTTGATGGATATTTTCACTGAGTATAGATTTATTTTTAATTAAAAAAAATTTTAATGAAGTAGAGTTGGTGTACAATATTACATAAGTTACAGGTGTAAGGATCTCATTTGAAGACAGCCTTCTGCTAAAAAGGGAGCAAATTGCCCACCTATATCACCCTTAAAAAAGTAATTTTGGGTGCATATTCTGGGGGGAGTTTGCTCATGATAAAAGAATAACTTATTTGAAGTAGAAAATTTGAAATATTATTGCAGCAAAATTTGGAAGACAAAAAATGACCTAATGACCTGTAGTTCCAGCAAAAAAAAAAAAATCAGTGCCTAACATATTAGAATATAGCTCACTTTAATACAAGTACATATACATCAATAGGCACATGTCACATATATTAGGATCATGCTTTCATATTATTGGGTCATTGTCTCTTTCATTTAATATATTGTAAAAAGTGTTCATATCACTAAGTAGTCTTCAACCAAAAAAAGAGAAAACAATACTTTTCACACAAAAACCTGCACATGGGTGCTTATAGCAGCTTGATTCATAATTGCCAAAACCTGGAAGCAACCAAGATGTCCTTCAGTAGGTGAATGGATAAATAAACTGTGGTCCATCCAGGCAATGAAATGTTATTCAGCACTAAAAACAAATGAGCTATCAAGACATGAAAAGACATGGGGGAGCATTACGTGTGTATTACTAAGTCACAGAAGCAATCTGAAAAGGCTGCATACTGTATGTATGGTCCCAGCTATATGACGTTCTGGAAAAGGCAAACTGTGGAGACAGTAAAAAGATCACTGGCTGCCAAGATGGGAGGGAGGGGTGAATAGGCACAGAGGAGTTTTAGGGCAGTGAAAACACTCTGTATGATACTATGACAGTTGATACATGTTATTAAATACTTGTCCAAACCCACAGAATATAGGACACCAAGAGTGAGCCTTAATGTAAACTACAAACTTTGTCAGTTCATCATTTGTAACAAACGTACCACTCTGGTGGGGAAGTCAATAATGGGGAAGGCTGCATGGGGTGAGGGGCGGGCGGAAAAGTATGGGAAATCTCTGTACCTTCCTCTCAATTTTGCTATGAACCTAAATAAAACCGCTCTTAAAAGTCTTTTTTTTAATTGTTCCACCAAAAAAAGTCAAAAACAAAAAATTAGGTATTATTGTAAACAGAAATATGAAGACTGAGGAGTAGCTACTAGATTTGACAACAATGGTCCTTAGGTGACCTTGGCAGGTGACCTTAGCAGAAGCCATCTCAGTAGACGCCTGGTCACAGTGGCTTGAAAAGTGAGCAGGATGTGAAGGAATGTCACCAAAAGTAAGGGCAATTCTTTCAAGTGGTTTGGCTGTGAAGGGAAGGAGGGAGGGTAGATGTCCCATGGTTGTAGGGTCAAGAAGGTTTTGTTGTTGTTTTGTTTTGTTTTAAAGATGGGAAAGGTTTAAAAACCAAAAAAGAAAACAATAGGAGTGCTAGACATTCCATATAGTAGGTAACTTGGGACAATTTCACTCTAAGAAAATAATAATTATGATCATTTAAATCAAAAATTTACCAAACTTTGACTATTGGCCAAGCTTGGTGTTAGGTGGGAAAAAATGAGAAAGGCAGACGCCTGACCTGTGCAGCTACAGCTTGGACTCAGCTGGTCTCTATTACAATCATCCCATCACCTTCCTTGTACCTGAGGCCCAGCCCACAACAGGAAGGCAGCCTAAGTCAGGAGTACAATGGGAGTTTGGTATCAAAGGACTATATGATCTTTGAGGATCCTTTCAGCTCTTTGGGGGGGTGGGGGGTGGGTTAAAGTAAAGAGAATTGAAGGTCTCATGGGATCTGACAAAAAACTAGAGCTGAGATTTGGCATTATACCTCTTAGAGCATGTTCAAAATTGCTCCACATCTGCCAGCTTCCTCCCAAGCTTCCCTTGCCTTTGCTTACAATAGCTGGACCAGTTTGAGACATTATTGCAAAATGATGAGACGCAGGAAATCCTCTCCACCATCACAAGAATAGGATGGGTCATGGATATTTCAAAGCTAAACAGTACCTGTAAAGATTGTCCATAAAAGATAGCCCAGGTATATACTTCACTCAGTCAGTTAGAGCAAGTGCTAGCTGAGTAAGGGAAATATTTCCCTTTAACCCAACTGATAGAAGAACCCTAGTTCCCAAGGGTAGTTTAACAGCTCTTGAAGATGCTGAGCTACTGTTCACATCTGCAGACCAAGCCTTGGGCTGCCAGGAAAATAAAACCAGCCTTGGTCTCAGTCCTTTGGAAAGTGGGGCTGGCAGAGTCTTACGGAAGATTTGTGCAGCCTCTGGTATTAACTTCATTTAGCACTTGCCTGAAAACAGAGCGGGAGTTGAATGTAGAGACAGGAACTAAACGCAGAGATATTAGCCCTCTCCTTGAAGAAATGGAGAAAATACCAATGGCTCCTTCTGAAGTAAAGGGAGAAATGTATGAACCTGGATTTTTTGTGACAAGGGGGAAAATGTCTGTGCATAGATAATTGGAGCCATCATCTTGCATAATAATTTAAAAGGACCTTCTGGGAAAATTTCCTTGCCAAAATTCTGAGCAAAAGAGATCAGAGTCCATTGTGCTCAGGATTCTCATCATTCCATCTCTGTTCCAATGTTTGATTTCGAGGGTGAAGAGCAAGTCACCATTGAGCAGGATTCTCCAAGAAATGATGAAGATGAGGAGGATGACCAAGAGACGCATCAAAAAGGGTACAGATTTAAACCATAGAAATAACCACACTTACCTCCTAAACACAGTGGTTTTGCCACTTTTTTAATTCTCATCTAATTTTTAACATTAATTATGATTTATCAGAGATGGTCACCACCAATCTCCCCTCCCTACTACCCACCCAACACCATTTTCAGAAAAATTAATGGAGCTCTAGAATAATCAACGTGGTAAATTCAAACTGCTAATGTCCTGGGAACCCAATATCCAGGACAATCTTCTAATTAAAGCTGTGAATCGCCAATTAATTGCTCCAGTCTATACAAAAGTAGTTAATTCATCTTCACAATGTTCAATCAATAAGCAATTGATTTCTAAAAATCCAATTCACTTTAAATCCCAACAAACTTGCTCTTACCTTGTCATATCATAATGTTCCGAGTCCTTATCACCCATTAGCAGGAGAGACAAATTATTATTTTTTTTTTTTTTGGATCAGAAAAATGAAGCTCAGAGAAGTGACTTAGTCAAGGTTAGTGGAACAAAGCTAATTTAAATTTCAGCTTCTGATTCCCAGTCCAAGATTGTCTGGTACTCTATCATAACACGAAAGTATTTGTAAATTTTCTAAATTCCTATTTAAATTTGGTGTAAATTCCTAAGTCTCTGAGGGACTTTATTTTTATGTATCAGAAGACAGAGTCAGTCAGAATTAGGATCAAAAACTCTTGTCACATATACATCATCAAGAATATTTGCCACCTTGGAAACCTGAACTTAGTTTCATCCCTTGTTTTACTTTATGAATCTCTGATCCTGGGGGCTGAGAGCTTCTCTTGGGTGGTCAGAGGTACTCAAGTTTCATCCATGTTAATGGATGGAAAACAACCACCAGGAGATTGGGAGTTGTTCAGCCTAGATAACCAAATGGCCAAAGCGACTATTTCTAGCTACAGTACTTCCTTTTATGAAGTGTCAAATTGCACTATACACATTCCTTGCAATTAAAAAATCTGATAAATTCAACTTAAAGTAGATGGATGTGCCCTATTACATGCTGCCCTCCAACGCTGCTACTTTATAACACTATATCCACAGCTGAGGATGATGCCTCAGCAGCCTTTCCTAAATTATACCATGAAAAATTTAGTCTTTACTATACTTATATTCCCTCAATATGTTCTAGAACAGTCTTTCTAATTCTCAGTACACATATTCACACACATACATAAGACAAAATTTTCATGAAATAATGCCTGTCGTCACTATGTATGATACCCTCTGAGATGTCCTATTCTTTTGTTTAAGGATGATCATCATGCACTGTGTGACTGACTTCGCAACCCACTAATGGGTCCCAACCCACAGCTATAAACTATTGTTCCAGAAAAGCAATACGCACTACCACTTCATTTAGCTAAGAATTTGACAAAGGCCTGTCAATCACAATGTCCAAGGTGCTGGTGTTGGGCTCACAGACACCTATTCTCCACGAAGTTACAGTCAGTTAAGGCTTCATAACAAAATACAATCAAAGGAGACAGTAGGAATAAGTCGCAGAGGAATGCCTCTGTTTGACGAAATGCAAGAAGGCTTTGTAGAAGCAAAGGGCTTGAGCTGTGCCCTGAAACGTGAAGGGGGCTGAGATTTGGACACAGGGGCATGACTGCTGGAGGGAAGGGAACTGGAGATGTTCACCAAGGGGACGGGAGCTCCCAGCGGGGGGCTGAGTCCTTTGAGATCCTGGGGATTGAGAATCTTCTATATAGGAGAAGGGGTTGTTTTAGAAATCCTGTCCAGTGGTCTGGAAGTGGTCATGATTAAATGTGTGAGTAAATTCCTTCCATTTGGTCTCAAGTGGGAGAATGAAGGCACATTGAGCAAAGAGACATGTGCAGGGAAGCCAGGTTTCAGAGCAAGTGGAGGGCCTAGGGGGGCAACCGGGAGCACCCAGGAGAAGGAAGGACAGTTGCTATGGATACAGGCCAGTGGCCTCTCCAGACTCCCTCACTGGTGGACACCATCCTCCCCAGAAGAAGTGATCAGATGCACACGTGGCTCACACACCACACACTGCCTTGTAACAAAGCTCTGGGCAGAAACAAAGACACCAACCATTCCAGAACGTTCTGAAAAAGCTATATGACAACCCATTGGTTAACAGCCCTCAAATCTCCGAAATTCTACTTTACATGTAAGCATCCTGTGAAGTCTGTCAGCCTCCCGCTAAACAGGGTGGTGACTGAGGACAGGGAATCTCCAGCTTGCTCACACTTTGGGAACCAGAAGGGAGAACCAGAAGGGATGAGAGTTCATTGGATTTTTCTGGGGGGCTGCGTTGGGTCTTCAATGCTGCGCGTGGGCTTTCTCTAGTTGCAGCGAACGGGGGCTACTCTTCGTTGAGGTGGCTTCTCTTGTTGCGGAGCATGGGCTCTACGCGCGAGGGCTTCAGTAGTTGTGGCATGCGGGCTCAGTAGTTGTGGCTCATGGGCTCTAGAGCGCAGGCTCAGTAGTTGTGGCGCATGGACTTAGTTGCTCCAAAGCATGTGGGATCTTCCCAGACTAGAGCTCGAACTCGTGTCCCCTGCATTGGCAGGTGGATTCTTAACCACTGCGCCACCAAGGAAGTCCCCACTGGATTTTTTTTTTTAAGTCAACATTTACATGACAGCTTACAAGCTAGTGGAGGCCCTCCTAGCACAGTGAGAAACACTCTCGTCCTATGGTTTATTCTTAGCTTCTGGTTAGTTAGCCTGTCCCCTGCTTTATTTCCAGGAGCATGTTTTCTGCATCTCTGTAATTCCTCAGGACTTTGGCACATCCATTCAGCAAAGGTTAGCAAGCCACGGCTGATTTTAGTCTAAAATGAAATGAGTTTCTTATTTCTATTTTGTAGGACACATACCTCATGAATGTGTTTGCCTGCTTGATTTACAAAGCCTTATCTAGCTTTAGCGTGCCAGGTTATGTCGTGTATGTGGTGTTTACCTCTGTCTGCCTTCTTGCTTTTGTGTTGTTACAGGTGCCTGGAAAGGAAGTGTGGTACAGTTTATGATTTTTGTAGGGAACACCAAAGAACCCTTAAGTCCATGACCTGGGGCATTTTAATAGCAGGTAAATAACAAAAGGGGATGGAATACCAATGTCTCTTTTCCAGGATCCCTCAAATATTAGTTTTCTGTAGAAAACAAATAAATCTTTCCCTTCCCCTTGACTTCCCTGAATCATCCAGAGAGGAGAGAATTTAACCAGGATGCCCTGAGTGGTGGGTCTCAGCTTGAGAAGCCCATGTAGATAGCTTCCCTGTCCTGTTTATGCAGCCAGCAGCTAATTTTTTAGGTCACCTACTCTCACTTTGTTATTGTGGTATAGATTTGAGGGTTGGATATTGCAAATTCAGGTAACTGGAAAACATGGTGATAATCACAAGGCAGAAACCTAATTGAAGGGGTGATATAAGTAATCAATCAGTGCTTTATATAAACACAACACGAGAAGGAGCCTAGGGTCATGTAGCCCACTCTTCTTACCTGAAAGCAGGACCAGACTGTCTTCACAAATGAGCAGGTGTCCTGTTTTGACTCCCTCCAAACAAAGGGCTCCAGGGCCCATTTCAAAGAACACTCCTGTCTATAAAATGTGAACCCTCCCACCCAAGTCCACAGACATTTATGCAAGACTGCTGCCCCCCCGGAGGTCCGTAGTTTCCCAGTGCTCACACAGCTAGAACAGGGAGCAAGCAGGATTGAAAACTTTCTTTGTACCGGCTCAGAGAGTATTTTGCAGACCATACTCAAAACCACACAGCTATGCCGTTGTAGCACAAAGTAAGCAGATGGTGTGGCTGTGTGCCAGGGCGACTTTATTTGTAGAATAAAAATACAAATATACAAATACAACTGTCCTTGCCACCTACAAAAACAAGTGGTAGGCCAAACTTAACCTGGAAACAAAGACTTGTTTGCTGACCTTTAATGGAAAACCGTGCTGTTCTTATCCTAGAATATCATCTTCAAAAGCCATCACCTTGGTCATCGCCCCACTTCTTTCCTTTAGAGATTATGTGGCACTTAGGGATTGTTGTTGTGACACACAGAGATTTTCCTACTCAAGCTTAGGCAAATCTGGGCTACAAACTAGAAGACTCAATACCTTTTTGCCAGTAGTTGCTTTAGTGCCTGGCCTTTCTCTGACGGAAGCTCACCTGCTGAGTCTGAATATCAGAAAAAGTAGTACTAAGCAAGAGCCCCAATGATCAAGCAACAAGATTCAAGAATTCAGAAGGTTCTTTGAGAAAAAAGACCTAGCACCCTGTCCTCCTAGCATTCTTGGTGAGACTGTTTAAAATTTTTTTTAAAACCCAAAATATAGTCCTTATAATCAGAGGCACCTATAGCTATATCAAGAGCACCCCTGCGTTCAATGGTTTCCTGATTGAACCTGCCCTTTGCTGAGCCAGATAAATGCTGGAGGCTGGTCTCCCGCTGATTTGGTGATGTTCACTGTCTGTATTTGCTTCCGACAGGTTACCTGGCTCTGGTGATTGCGGCCTGTGTGCTGAACTTTAACAGAGCCCTTCCTCTTTTCGTGATCACGGTGGTTGCCATCTTCTTTGTAATCTGGGATCACTTCATGGCCAAATATGACTCTCAAATCGCTCAGTTCCTCTCTCCTGGCCAAAGGCTTCTGGACAGCCACTGGTTCTGGCTGAAGTGGTAAATGCATTTAGTTCTCTTACTGAGGTTGAGAGTGACGTTAGTCTTTTCCAACACTGTTCCATAGATTTGTTCTGAAATTGCTTCCTCATTTATGGGATATTGAAGCTAGAAACAACCTAGGGAATAATCTGTTAAAAAAATGCCTTCATTTTACAAGCAGGACATCAAGGCCTAGATAAGGCAAGATGTGCTCAAATGTCCCTACAAACTGTCTTAATTTCAAGTGCCACTAAATGATAAAATGTTGTCCAAAAGTTGGGACGGTTCTGACTTGGAGAGGTGGCTTTCTGCTCTGGGCACGAATCTGGACTCTTTGGGAGGAAAGGTCTGTGAATTAGTAAAGCCAACTCTCTCTTATAGGACCCCCTGTCCTGCAAGTGACCATTCAGGGCTTTTCTTTCAGCCTCTCTCTGTGGGACCTCCTCTCTCTCCAGGTGGCCCTACAGGGTAGGACCCAGAACCCATTCTCCCCAGTGTGGCCCACATGGAATCTACCAGGAAAGTTCACACATTCTTGGCCTAATAAACCAGGGTTGTACAATCCCAACAGAGCAACCCTCTCTGGCTCTGCCATCCACTGATTCAGTGCTATCGTATGCCCACTAGATTCCCCAAGGAGTCAGAACCCAGGCTAAAGCCTGACTTAGCTCTCTGAGGCTTGGGTGAGGTCTCCAATGCAGAGGACACATTTCAAGCTCTCCCTTGAAGGGAAGAAGGTAACGCTTCCCCCGTCTCCCAAAATGAAGACGCCCAGCAGCTCTCGCAAAGAAATCATGGGACTTCCTCCCCAAGCATCGTTTCTCCTCTCTGACCCCTTTATATATCCTTGAACTGGCAAAGGGCCCAAGTGTTGTGGAGTAAAGGGACACATTGCTTCATTTTTTGACTATGTGCCTTTTTAGCTACACCCAAAAAGAGTCTCTTGCAATTTCTAGAAGCATAATTTCCTGGTACCAGGGTGTGTTACTCAATATTTTTTGTTTGTTAGTTGAAGCCTGTTTAAGATTTTAAAGTTAGCACAGCAAATGATGCCAAAGCCTCTTTCTTTGTTCTCTTAGGGTGATTTGGGGCTGCCTGATCCTGGGAGTTATTTTCTGGCTGGTCTTTGACACCGCCAAATTGGGCCAACAGCAGCTGGTGTCCTTCGGTGGACTCATAATGTACCTTATCCTGACATTTCTATTTTCCAAGCACCCAACCAAAGTAAGCATGAAATCGATCATTTCTTGGTCTTTTTCCCTCTTTTTTTTCCTCATGTGTAAATTGCTCAAAATAATGAGTATGAGAGAGTTGAACTGTTATTCAATATTTTTCTTACCTTGCTATGATATTTAAGTGGCTAAGGTGCCCTTTTCCTGAACGTTAATAGTACTGTTACTCTCTCATTTTTCATTCTCAGTAATTTTCCAGTTGCTCAACCAGTGAGATACTCTCTCCTGTCAAGTCCGATTTCTACTCATGTACCCCCTTCCCCCCCATCAAACACACATACAAAGAAAACTCATCCATTTTGATTCAGATTTCCCCAGACCAACAAATAATCTAATATTCTACCATTGGATTCTGCAGTTTATCAAATTTGTATTTGCCATTGAGGCTATTTTACTCCAAAAATTTGTCCTTAAGCAGTTTTGTTCACACAGAATTCAATGCTCACCCTTGTTCTGTCAGCCTGTAACCCAATAAATGGGCAAGAATTCTGAGATATCAAAACTTTCACATATGATTCATAATGGCAAACTCTGGAAGACTTTACTGGCTGAAAGGTTGATCCAAGAAAAGAGCATTAATCAAAAGCAAAGCCACCTGATACAATCCAAATTCTTTGCCCTGTGCAGGTGACCATCTCTGCTATTTTCTGTGCCTCCAATCCCATAGTTCTTTGCAGGCCACTCATCTCTACTCCAAAAATGAAAGCACTTGATTGTCCATTACCACTGCACTCCCTGGGTCTGCATTAGAGTTAATTGGTTCCTTTTACTGTGAAATGAGAGCCCCTCAACAGGGTGGAATTTCACTTACAAATTGTCAAATCAACAAACCTTGGACACACAGAGAAGTCATGTTCGGCCTTTCCATTTTCCAGATGGGGAAATAATTATATGTATCTAACATTTACAGCATGACCGGGAAGGCCAGATTCTTCCTCCTTTAATGGCCCTTCTAAGACTACTCTTTGTGTCTAAGTGATTTTATCGTGACAAAAGAGTTACATACGCTCCTGGGACTGAAGGCTTAATCTCAGGTTTATGAAGAGGGAACACAACCCTGCGATTTTTAGGTATGATTCTATGGAGGGATTCTCTGCTCACAACTGCTTTGGCCTCCGAAAGAAGGTGGATCACGGGCCACATCTGAGAAGCTTCCAAGGAAATAGTGATCCTCTGGGCATTTATGCTGAGTTCAGCATTCATTTTCTAATAACCTATATCTCTTCCTATTTCTGTATAGGTTTACTGGAGGCCTGTCTTTTGGGGTATTGGGTTACAGTTTCTTCTTGGGCTTTTGATACTAAGGACAGAACCTGGATTTATGGCTTTTGATTGGCTGGGGAAACAAGTTCAGGTAAGTTTGGTTCAAAAGAATGCCTTGCTTTTATAGTGCTTTTAACATTTGAATATAACCCTCAAGACATGTCAGAAATAGCTTTATTTGTCTGCATTAGTTGACCCAAATTTTAATTCCATAGCATGAATTAGACAAATAACTTTGTTTATGTTAATCCGTGTAGTTTATTAATATTCTGGTTGTCTCTTACCCATACCATCCACTACATCACTCCTCAATCCCATTTGACCCCTTCATCCTGCCTGAGGGGTGTCACTCTTCTAAGATGTTTCCCCCAACAGAGAAACAGGCTTCTTTGCATCTAGTGGTAACCAGTACCTCCCATGTACCATCTGTGGCTTCTGGAGCAAGTTACCACACCCAGCTTATTCTTTAGCACCCTAGAGTCAGAGTGAATGTCAGAAACACCAGGAAACCTGTATGAAGTTATAGTTCTAAGATATACTTCCAGGCCATCCACTGGAGGGGGAAAGTTGACAAAATCAACTCTCCAAGTCTATCCCACAAGTTTTCTGAGTCTCCACCCTCTGCAGAGCCGTAGGTCCTGTGGATGGTAACTACGTCTTTAGTGCTTGTAATGATCTGCTCTTTTCCTTTCTTTAACTCAGACGTTCCTGGAGTACACTAATGCTGGTGCTTCATTTGTCTTTGGTGAGAAATATGAAGACCACTTTTTTGCATTTAAGGTAAAGCCAAACACTTTTTTTCTATGTAGACACTTCCTTTTCAGTAACTTCTCAGTCTTTGTAGATGTTCAGATAGAACATAACTGATCAGAACCCAGGCATATACCTTCCAGGCATGTCATAGGGGCACAGCCCATCACTGGGTTTTCTCCTTTACCTGAAGTCAGTGGACTGAAAACATTTTATTTTTTTTACAGTAACATTAAGGGAAACATCTGGAGGAAGTCAGGAATACTGAAACACAGGCATACCTCAGAGATATTGCCAGTTCGGTTCCAGACCACCCCAATAAAATTAATACCGCAGTAAAGCCAGTCAAAAATTTTTTGGTTTCCCAGCTCATATAAGTTATGTTTATACTCTACTGTAGTCTAGTAAGTGTGCAATAGCAGTATGTCTGAAAAAAGTACATACGTTAATTAAAAAATACTTTACTGCTAAAAAAAATGCCAAAACAATTACAATAGTAACATCAAAGATCACTGATCACCATAACAAATATAATAATAATGAAGAAGTTTGAAATATTGTGAGAATTACCAAAATGTGACCCAGAGACACAAAGTGAGCAAACGCTGTTGGAAAAATGGCGCCTACAGACTTGCTCAATGAAGGTTTACCAAAATCCTTCAGTTTGTAAAAAACACAACCTCCGAGAAGAGCAATAAAGCAAAGCACAATAAAACAAGGTATGCCTGTACTTTTGGATGTCTTGTAGCATTTGCTGAGATAGTTATGAAAGATCATATGGGGGGGACTTGCCTGGTGGCACAGTGGTTAAGAATCCGCCTGCCAATGCAGGGGACACGGGTTCGAGCCCTGGTCCGGGAAGATCCCACATGCCATGGAGCAACTAAGCCTGTGTGCCACAACTACTGAGCCTGCGTGCCACAACTACTGAAGCCCGCACACCTGGAGCCCGTGCTCTGCAACAAGAGAAGCCACCGCAATGAGAAGCCCACACACCGCAACAAAGAGTAGCCCCCTCTCCCTGCAACTAGAGAAAGCCCGCGCACAGCAACAAGGACCCAACACAGCCAAAAATTAATTAATTAATTATTTAATTATTTAAAAAAAGATCATACAGGGTAATAGTATCTGAGATTTCAGGGAAAAGAACATTAGGTCCCTGGCAATGAATAGACATATGGCTGCTAATGCCTCCCCAGTCCAAGCTCAGTGACAGCCCTGCAGTCAGGAAACTCCTTAATCCCAGACAAACAGGGACAGCTGGTCACTCACATCAAGCTCTGTTCTTCCAGAGCCATCCCCTTGCTTAACCTTTCCCCTCTCTCCTTCAGCACAGCCTTCACCTCGGCAGGCCTGCAAGCTGGGCCTCCTCCCAACCAAAGGAGGGATGTTATTTTACAGGCGAAAGGCAACTTGGCAACTTGGCCCCATGCTCAGGCCTAATCGATTCTCTCCCAGGCCTCTCCCAGCCCCAGGAAGCTCACCTTCCTCTGGGAAGTCCCTGCAAATCCTTGTCGATGAGTCAGAAAGATGCATTTGGCTTTTCCTTCAGATTTCTTTTTTGTGGTGTGCTATTGTTCCTACACTTCTCCATTGTTTTCTCACTCGGGGACTCCAAATTTACCTCCAAATTACCTCGGCATCGGTTAGGCCAACTGCTATGCTGAATCTTTTTTTAAACTGCTGATTTGATACTTTGGTGCTGAGATAACTAAGCCATCTCTGAAAGGTCAAATGTTTACAAATTGAGATAGAAATATGCTCCTATCATGAATTGAATCCAGAATTACAAAAAATAATGTCACGGAGAAGGAGGAACTTGCTGCCCAGACTGCACCAGTGTCTTCAGACCTCCCCCCACCCTCTGCCCCCAGGGCAGTAGCCTCCATCCTTTCTGCCAAAGCAGATGCCTGTGGGAACACTGGGGAGATGAGCCTCTTTAACTCCCTGAAGCATTCAGGAAGGCTCTGCCTGCCCATTAAAGCCAATAAAATCACATAAGTGAGCGAGCTCTGAATAATGGCACAAAAAGTCTTTTAATATATATTATTAATAGATTTATCTAAATTAGATCCTGTACAAATTGTCCTTGGCCATTCTGTGTCTCTGGTGGCAGCTTGTCCCTGGCCATTTAGCTGGGAACAGAGGGGAAGGGGAACAATGGAGTAGGGGTGGGGAGGGACCCAGACCACAGCCCTGTGTGGTCTATGCAGGGTAGAAACTGTTCCCTGTAGACACACAGGCTGCATTGAAGGCATCCAAAGAGCATCAGGAAAATCGGATCTAGAAAAAGACAACCTTTGTTAACACAGAAGTAAACTAGTTTCCAGAGTTTAATCTTTGTATAGTGATTCAAAAATCTATAGGTAAAATAGTTATTATTCTAAAAGCTAAATCCATGAATGCTTGCTTTATACAAGGCATTGTTTAAGCACCTACTGTGTCACTACTGTGAATAAGGATCTGAGGTAGCTCACACTTAATCGTGACCCAGGTTACTTTCCTAATAAGTAGTGAAGCCCATGTCTGTTTAATATCAGAACAACAAGAATATCTGCCAGTGGCTTTCAGTTTCTTGATCTAATTATTACAAATTCCCCCCAAAACGTCATTCCTTCTCTTAGAAACTAAAGTAAGAAAAGCTCATCAAAGCAGGATTTTTTTTTTTTAAGTCAAGTTTCCTATGAAATAGACTCAAGCTTATCCAGCACAAATTAGAGTAAGAGACTGTAGATGGGGAAGTTGCCTGTTAAAAACATTGTTTAGTTCAAGAGGAGTTTCCAGTATTTTGATGACATTTCAGAGAGGGAAAAGGAGGCAGAAAGAAGGAGACTGATCTGAAAGCTACTAATACTGCTGGGGCCAATGTTAACCTGTGACCGCTCTTACCCACCACCACCCCCAGGTCCTGCCCATCGTGGTTTTCTTCAGCACTGTGATGTCCATGTTGTACTACCTTGGATTGATGCAGTGGATCATTAAAAAGGTACCAGGACTAGAAGGCCGTGGGTGACGGGTGTAGAGCTGATTATCGCAGGGACAAAGTCTTGAATGCCTTTTATCTGTGTTTTTCCAAAGTACCTTTCCCTTCGTACCAAGATCCATGCCCACCCCAAGTTATTAGATTTAAACCCAAAAATCCTACATGGGTCCGCAGAGGGAATTTTATCTCCAGGACTTCTAATAGGGCTGTGACTTGCAACACACTGAGCATCTTCAGGAAGCGGTTATTCCGTTAGCCAAAGAACTGACTCCAAGAGATGGGGACCTGATTGTCCCTTCATCTTGGCTATCTGCCCAAGGCTTACACAGAGTCACTGCTTATCCTCAGGTTATAACGAAAGTGGACCCTCCTGGTCTAGGAGTTGCTAGAGAATCAAAGCAAGAAGGGGAAGCTGATCTTTTCTCCTGAGGGATTTTTGTAAGCACACAAATTTTTTTTTTTTTAGGTCTGAAAAGTTAACCTCAGTTCTGCTGCCCCAGCAGCTGTCAGTCCTACATCATGTTAGATCACAAAACTCAGAAATTTGTAAGCTAGTTTGAATGCACATGAGAGCAAGGCAGTGTATACAGGGCTTGGGCACAGACACAGCCCTCTTTTGATCCCTGTAAATAAATAAAATGGAAAAAGAGAGAGAGAGCCAGAATACCAGCAGAATTAAAAGTTTCAGCAAGAGCACCAGGGCGCATAGTTTTCTGATTGTCAGTTTAAACATTCAGCATCCCTGTGTCCACATCGAAGCAGGAAGGAAGGAGAGAGGATGCAACAGGAAGTCCCCATTCTGAGGTGGGCACCACAGTCTCTGGTTGGAAGGACCACTACAGATTGGGACCATCAACCATGTTTGTTTGAGAGTTAAGTAGAAAAGGCCAAACCTCAACTACATCCCATTACTTATTAGCTGGGCAAACTTTGACAGAACAACTAAACTGTTCTGTGCCTTGGTTTCCTCTTCTGTAAAATGGGCCTAATTATAGGACCTCCCTCAAAGGCTTATTGTGAGGATTAAATGCATTACTCAGAACAATGGCTTAAAACAGTGCCTGGAATGCTGTGAAGACTGCCATGACTGTTAGCAATTATTACAACTTATTACTTGTATACAATAGATATTCAAAAAACTTTACTTGTATGAAATAGACATTTCAATAGACATTGTATAGTGTTCAAAGTATATACAATGACTCAGACTTACCACTCAAATAGGATTTGATCAGCCTGCACTATGGACTATATAAGGTATACTCAAGTTTAGTACAATTGTTGAAGGCCTCAGTATTTTCCTCCAGTTTAAAGATTTTTATCCCTACTTTGAAGTTCTGTGTATACAAATAGTTCTTTACTGACTTTATCCTTTTTTGCCTTTTAGGTTGGATGGGTAATGCTAGTGACTATGGGAACATCTCCTGTTGAATCTGTAGTTGCTTCTGGCAATATATTTGTTGGACAGGTAAGTTGTAATATCAAAAAACAAAACACTTGCTAAAATGGATACTCTTTCCAGAAAGAGAAATAAAAAAATATGACGGTGTTATTTCTTTTAGTGTAGAGGAAAGGGTGTCAAGATAATGAACGCTCAATATTGACAATGTCCAGATTCCAAGGAGACAGAACGGGAGAGAGAGAGCGAGAGAGCGCCCTTCTAAGAGTGTCAATGCACTAGTGTGGAATTTGGGTCCTTGAAAATTTATGGAGAGGAAGAAAGATTGAATCATTTTATCAAAGCATAGGGCTTCTCATGTATAGATTCTCAGTAAGTCCTTTCTGAATTAACTGAATTGTTGAGGTTTCTGGCCCACCCGTCAGAGGCTAGCAGCTCATCCACTCAAATGGAGTTCACCATTTATCTTGAAGCTGCAAACATGTAACAGGCAGCCTCACACTCTGTAGTATAATGCTTGTGGCAACGAAAGAGACCAAAAAGGTTTTCCACCAACACCATGCAGCCATATAAATACTTAAGCTCATTCTCAACTTATCTGAACAGTCTCTTTGCTGAACCTGAAGAAAAATGCTGTTGAGCAAAAGTATTTTCACCTTCCTTATCCATCACGTGGATAAATGCTCTTTTTTAAAAAAATTTTTATTTATTTACTTATTTATTTGGTTGCACCAGGTCTTAGTTGCTGCAGGAGGGCTCCTTAGTTGCGGCTCACCAGCTCCTTAGTTGTGACGCACGGGCTCCTTAGTTGTGACATGCAAACTCTTAGTTGCAGCATGCATGTGGGATCTAGTTCCCTGACCAGGGATCGAAACTGGGCCCCCTGCATTGAGAGTGTGGGGTCTTATCCACTGTGCCACCAGGGAAGTCCCGATAGATGCTCTTTTGCCCGAAGTCCATTTAAGCAAAGAAATATGTTGCCAAGTTCTGTCCCTCAAAATGGCAGCATTCCTAAGGGGTAGATAAGTAAGAAATGGTAATAATCATCCTCATCATTCAGGATATATGGCTTCAGGCAGAATGGAATCACACACCAAGGAAACCAAGTGTGAATACTTGCTAGCACGGCTGTGCAAAGAAATTGAACTCGAAGCAAAAATCAAGTCACCCAGAAAAACACATGGCTCCAGATCAGTAGGCTTATACAACTGCTCCAGGCAGGCTGAGCCTTACTGATTGGTAAGCCCAGCTTACTAGCCTGGAGCAAAGTCTTTAGAGTGGGGCCCATACTTCTTTCCCCAGGAGTTGAAATTGTTATAATTATAGCCATAAAATCTCTCAGGACTAATTAGGGCACCATCTTGAGTTGATTACTCCTACCTGCAGGGTAAGAGGGCTCATGTACTGAGTTTCTATTTGGTCCATAAATTGAAGCTCAACACACTCAATCTCATAGCACAATTAGAAATAATGAGGGGAAAATTGTAAAATTGCACACATGCTTCTGTGGTGCTCAACTTGATACTTAATATGCTAAAAGTACAGCTATTATTTATGGAGAGCCCATGCTGCAGGCCACCTGCCCTCCTTAATGGGACTCAAGCCTTTACAACTACACTCTAATTGATTCCTTTCCGTGCAAGGGGAAGAGGGGGGTCTCTGATTCTCAATTAGGAATGGGCCTGTGGGCACCGGTATACGTTATTGCTGGTATTTTTTCATACTTGTGTCTTGTTTCCCTATAGTATCAGCAAAGAGGTTTAGGGTCTGTTGAGATGAAGCTGGAAGATAGGAAGTCACAGAGGTTTGGGAATCACAGTTCCCAAGGCCAGGCCACTGGGCAGTTACTTGGCCCATGGTGCTCCAACCTTAGAAAACAGTACTAAGCCATCACAGTCCAATCCTAGGCTAGGTGAGAGCCTTATGTGAATTGGCCTTGCAAACTTCACACGTGACTCTGTATGCACACTGCCCTGGAGTCCAAAAGACCCAGACAATGATGGTGTGGGTTCTCAAACATGAGCACGCATCGGAACCACCAGGAAGCCTTGTTAAAACACTACTGCTGGACCCAGCCCCAGAGTTTCTGATTCAATAAATTTGAGAATTTGCATGTCAACCGAGTTCCTGAGTCAAGCTGATAGAGTTGGTCTGAAGTCCACTCTTAGAAATACTGCTGTAGAGAATGGAATTTTGAGTAAATTAGCATGTCCTCGTAAGGGAACGTTTAATCTGATCACTTTTTGTTTCCAGACAGAGTCTCCACTGCTGGTCCGACCATATTTACCATACGTCACCAAGTCTGAACTCCACGCAGTCATGGCCGCTGGGTTCTCTACCATTGCTGGAAGTGTCTTAGGCGCATACATTTCTTTTGGGGTAAGAATGTTTGGGGATTAATTTTTGGAAAAATTCAACCTCTTCTTCCTTTGCTATAGTTATTTCTGCTTTTTCCTTTACTATTGCTGCCAGATAAGAAGGGCAAAAGAGTGTTCTTTTTGCTGTCTAGTTGGTCACAGTTTCTTTGGCATTTGAATGGAGTGACCCCAAGGAGCCTTGGTGTTTCACTTTCATATCTCTGCCACCTAAATGTGAACTATATCCAACCATAGCAGAATGAAATCATATTATGAGGTTACTCTGGCTGAAAATTTTAATAAGTAAAAAAAAAAACTATTACTGACACTAGTTAAAGGCCATCTAGGTCAGTGGTCAGCAAACTATGGCCCATGGGCCAAATTTAGATCACTTCCTTTTTTTTGTAACTAAAGTTTGATTGGAAACCAGCTATCCTGTTCATTATCTAAGCAGCTTTTATGATACAGACTTGAGTAGTTGTGGCCCTAAAAGCCAAAACTATTCACCCTCTACAGAAAACATTTTCTGACTCCTGGCTTACAGCACTGATTCTCAAAACTTACTTCATGTTAGAATCACCTGGGAGCTTTTAAAAGCCCTAATACCCAGGCCCATACCCCAGAGTAATTCAACAGAATCTCTTGGGACGAGACCCAGGCATCAGTATTTCTTTTCAATCCTCAGGTTTCAATGTATAGCCCAGTTTGAGAGCAGGTGGTCTATGGGATGGCGCTGAAGAACGTTATGGTAACTGGTGCACATGCCCTGAGCACAGGGCTTATTTACAACCCCCAGTGGACAAATGGAATAACACAGCAGCTGTGTGGTCCAGGTGATGAGGAATTCTTACAAGATAGGCAAGTTTCATTCCAGGACTTCATCTGAGCCTCACAGAACGAATCAGTAGGAAGAGGGAAGAAAAAAAGGGTGAAGGAGGCCTCAGGAATACCAGTTTGACTGACTCCATAGATGGATTGCTGTAGGAATTCTACCTACAAAACTGTGCTGTGTGGAATGGGAGTGGGGAGGGAGGTGCAGATTCTATAATTCTGAAAATACAGGGAAGAGAATCCAGAAACAAGATAAGGATGTGGGAAGGGAAAGGGGAAGAGTTTAAGTAGACCTGCAAAGAGGAAAACAGAAATCGCTTACAGATTAAAGGGACTCTGGATAAACACATATTATGTAGGGGCACAAAGGACATCAGGAAAGCAAAAGGAAAATGGAGAGGGGTGTACCCATGCCTGCACCCCAGATACCCACCATCTAAACTGATGATGTAATGAAATAGCTTTAGAGACTATATGAACATTCAGAGGAACAACAGAGAGGTAGAGTTATCTTCTTTGAAAGTTTCTACAACACAGGATTAATTCTCTTCTGAAATGCTCAGATTGTGGTTTTGTGCTTCTCCCCGAGGATGTGGTCAACTGGTATAACTTCCTCCCTCCTCTCAAGGTGATACCCAGCGTGTGGCTCTTTGAGCTCTTCCAAGCCTCCAAAGAAACATTGATTTCTGGCATGTAATCAATGCCTGCCTTGTAAGGCATTTGAGCCATTCATTCGGAACACAACAGAAAAGCTAAATCTAAGTTGGTCTTCTTTCTCCTGAAATCACAGGTTTCGTCCTCTCACTTGTTAACTGCTTCAGTTATGTCTGCACCTGCGGCATTGGCTATTTCTAAGCTTTTTTGGCCTGAGACAGAAACACCTAAAATAACCCTCAAGAAAGCCATGAAAATGGAAAATGGGTAAGTGGGACACGTTCACCTAGTTATTAGTTATTGACTATACAAGCAGGAGGTTGGCAGGAGGGGAGGTTTTCTCCAGTCCAGATTCAAAGTACAGCAAGAATTTGATTATCAGAGAACACAGTGAATTAAAGTGAATTTAATTTCCCATGACTATGTAGACTTCACCCAAAATATCTTGTTTCAGTACTCGAGGAGATCTTTTCTAAATATCAATACCTAAATGTCAATACATTTCCTTGACTGTTCAGTGTAGATATTTCATTTAATTAATTTTTTTAGATTGAAGTAGAGTTGATTTTCAATATTATATTAGTTTTAGGTGAAGAGATATTTAATTTTAAATATAGCATAGGGTTCATTGGGCCATGATTTAAGACTGTTAGAAAGCCATAGGATCACCATTTCTGGAAGTTTCTTATATAATAGGGAAGATAAGTGTGATATCAGTATTCCTTTTTATTAAAAATTATTTATTTATTAAAATATTTCTTTCTTATTTATTTGGCTGCATTAAGTCTTAGTTGCGGTGCGAGAGCTCTTCGTTACAGCAGGCGGGCTTCTCTCTAGTTGTGGTGTGCGGGCTCAGTAGTTGAGGCACACGGGCTCTCTAGTTGTGGCACACAGTCTCTCTAGTTGTGATGCGTGGGCTCTAGAGCCTGCACGCTTAGTTGTCCCACGGCATGTGGGATCTTAGTTCCCCGACCAGAGATCGAACCCACGTCCCCTACATTGGAAGGCGGATTCTTAACCATTGGACCACCAGGGAAGTCCTGATATAGGTATTTCTAACCCCTCTTAGGTTCATTTACTTTTTGCCCTGTTCAAAAGAAAGAGAAGAGGGTGGAAAAAACTAAGGGATTTAGGGTATTCAAAAGTATGTCATTAAGTAACAGAATTCATCAACCAATATGTTTCTGAGATTCATCCCTTGTTTGTATGTAGAGAGAGTCATAACCATGAGTGAAAAAGCAAGTTGCCAAAGAACATATATGTAATATGTGGATTTCACTTATATAGTTAGCAAGTATGTAAACTGACACAATGTATTATGTAGGGATAAAGAAAATTGAAAAGAAAGGGAATCATAAGCAAATTCTAGTGGGCCAAGTACCTCTGAGATTAGAGAGAAGAAGATAAGATGAAGTTGGGGGCGCTCAAAGCTGATGTGACTCTCCATTTCTTAAATGAGGTGGTGGATACACAGGCCTTCCTTGAATTGCTAGTTCTTTTACTGTGAATATTTTATAAATATTCTCTGGAAGCTACTTTTAATTAAATATCATTGTTAAAACCTGTAATATTTTTATCCCAATTTTTTATTATAAACGCCTCCAAATTAAAAGAGTAGTATAACATTTAGACACTCGTATGCCCATCACCTACACTCAAAAATTATAAATCCCATCATGATTTCACGGAATTCAGGTGAGTATTTCAGCCAGGACATGGGTCTGAGAGTTTGTCTCTCCATTTGAATGCGCTCTGATTATGCCATTTCTACACCTGTGATGTCCATCCACTGATAATCCCTTCGTAATTCTGGAATTGCTATTTTTTGATAAAGTGATTCGAAGAATCTCCTAGAAGCCGCAACACAGGGAGCATCCTCATCCATTCCCCTGGTGGCAAACATCGCTGCGAATTTGATTGCCTTCCTGGCCCTGTTGTCTTTTGTGAATTCAGCCCTGTCCTGGTTTGGAAACATGTTTGACTACCCACAACTGAGTTTCGAGGTATGATTCTATCATGTTTTTCCTCCTTTTTGTTTCTGCCAATCTTTGTTTAAAAATAAAATAGGTTTGTGAACAGCCTTTCCTAACGCGTATAGTGCACTCTTATACAATGTACAAACTTATCATGAATCCCCCTATTGCCACCCTCCTTTTGCTGTCTCCTATCACCCTCCTTACCCCAACACAGAACCATTCTGTCCTGACCCCGTTCCCCAAAATCCAGGTTACTTCAAATGACCCAGTTTCAACCTTGACTCCTAATGGATATAGACAGGCTAGAGAATGCACAGGGATCTCTGTGCCTAAAGGACACACAGAGGGGGCGGGAACAATCTGGTCATGAGGGTGAGGCCGAAGAACCGGAAGCAAATCACTACTCTAATAAAGTATCCATTTTTGGTTTTTGTAGGTAATATGCTCCTACATCTTCATGCCCTTTTCCTTCATGATGGGAGTGGACTGGCAAGACAGCTTTATGGTTGCCAAACTCATAGGTTATAAGACATTCTTCAATGAATTTGTGGCTTATGAGAAACTCTCAAAATTGATCCATTTAAGGCAAGAGGGTGGACCCAAATTTGTGGATGGTGTGCAGCAATATATGTCGGTGAGTAAATTTTTTCCCCCAATATACTTCTTCGTCACACACATACATTCATCAAATAGCTGCTGGTGCCTCTGTGTGTCAGGCACCATGCCAGGCATTTGGGGTACATCAGAAGGAAACAGGCCAAAAATCTCTGACATCATAATGTACATAGTGACTGATAATTGTCAGTTGTGTTGAGTTAATCACAGTGTCTGTGTGCACACACGTGCGCGCGCGTGTGTGTGTGTGTGTACAGAAGGAAACGCAGCTAATCCTTACCACTGTGATCATTTACCTTTGAGCACTATCAATACAAACCCAGAGTCATATGAGCTGGGATTGGAATCAATCAACAGATATTTATGGAATGTCTTCTGTGAGCACTGTGCTATGTACGGAGGCCACGGTGTTGAATGAGTGATAAGGCCTCTGCTCTCATGGGGCTCATAGTCTAATGACCATGAAGGACTCTTCCTTCCTATTTAAGAAATTTTTTGAACTCTGAGAAACTGCCTAAGTGCCGCAAAGCGCCTGGACATCCAAAAGAAACAGTGAGACACAGTAACTACTCTCCAAGTGAATGAGGGAAGAGAAAAAGCTCAGGGCCTTTCAGACAACCACCCTATAATTATGTCAGGATTTCGGGTCCATAGCCTGCAAGGAGATGTGCATGTCTGCTTGGCCTTGAATGGGATGAGGGAACTTGGAGGAGGCCATTATTTAAGCCATATTTGCAGCTGAGTCTCTAACTTCTACTTTCCAGAAGAACAGAATTGTCACACATCGAAACTCTCAGGGAAATGGTGAACATTTCCGACCACCACCATGACTCATTAAAACAATCCATTTGGAATTAATGTCCTGGGCAAATATTTGGCTTTAAAAGGAACGGGGAGGGAAAGCATGCTGCCCTAGGTTCTAACTGAGACTGCCTGCCTCTGACCACCACCACCATCTCACCCAGCCTCCCAAACACCAAACATGCAAATTTTCCTCCCACGTGTCACACAAATATCACAGCAAACTCCAGGAGAGTACTGATTTGTATTTTATGGTCAGCGGCATTTTGACCCACACATCTGATATGAACAAGAGTTCTAGGTCAGTAGGTCTCCTGCGTCTCAAATGTTCATTCTTTAACTGACCACGCAATGGAACTTGGCCAAATGTCCTTATTGTTTGGGTGCCACCACAAACTAGCTTGCTTCCTTGCCAAAAGTAAAGAATAGGCTAAATTAAGTGAAATGTTTTCCATCCCCAACTGGCAGTTGCCTGGAGAACGTAGTTTTGCTAAAAGGAAGCTCTCAGTTCTGGTTGTGCTAAGCAGGTTTGTGAACAGGTTATTAAGAGGACAGAAATAGAACAGTAGAGCTGATTTAGGTTGGGAGTGAGCCCAACCAGAGGCAGACCCACAGAAGATATTTGGAGATATTAGCTCAATGGCTTCCGCTATTGTTGAGTCACAAAGGGGAAAACATTTTGTTTTTCCCAATTTGTTATTTCCAATCAACCAAATGGGGATGAGTTCCTACAATTTCTGTTCACCAACCAACAAGTGGTGGGAGTGTCCCACCATCTACTGGAAAAAGTACCACGTGACTAAAACATTTGATCTGGGTCCATGAGGCAAAAACCCAGTGTAATCCATTGCATTATGCCCACTGACAACCTCCATCTAAGCAGTCAGAATGTGTAGGTACAGATGGCCAACAGGCACATGGAAAGATGCTCAACATCACTAATTATTAGAGAAATGCAAATCAAAACTACAAGGTACCACCTCACACCAGTCAGAATGGCCATCATTAAAAAGTCTACAAATAATAAATGCTGGAGAGTGTGTGTAGAAAAGGTAACCCTCCTACACTCTTGGTGGGAATGTACTTTGGTGCAGCCACTATGGAAAACAGTATGGAGGTTCCTCAAAAAACTAAAAATAGAGTTTCCACATGATCCAGCAATCCCACTCCTGGGCATATATCTGGACAAAA
Organism: Eubalaena glacialis; assembly: GCF_028564815.1. Classification (NCBI taxonomy): domain Eukaryota; kingdom Metazoa; phylum Chordata; class Mammalia; order Artiodactyla; family Balaenidae; genus Eubalaena; species Eubalaena glacialis. Next base: position 84,369,025 of record NC_083724.1, on the reverse strand, counting down.
CTATAATATGAAAAGATACATGCACCCCAGTGTTCATAGCAGCACTATTTACAATAGCCAAGACATGGATGCAACCTAAATATCCATCGACAGATGAATGGATAAAGAAGATATGGTCTGTATACATAATGGAATACTACTCAGCCATAAAAAAGAATGAAATGATGCCATTTGCAGTGACATGGGTGGACCTAGAGATTATCATACTAAGTGAAGTAAGTCAGAAAGAGAAAGACAAATACCATATGATATCACTTATATTTAAGTGGAATCTAAAATATGACACAGATGAACTTATTTACGAAACAGAAACAGACTCACAGACATAGAAAACAAACTTATGGTTACCAACGGGGAAAGGAGGAGGGGGAAGGGATAAATTAGGAGTTTGGAATTAGCAGATACAAACTACTATATATAAAATTGATAAACAACAAGGTCCTACTGTATAGCACAGGGAACTATATTTAATACCCTGTAATAAACCATAATGGAAAAGTATATATATATATAACTGAATCACTTTGCTGTACAGCAGAAACTAACACAACGTTGTAAATCAACTATACTTCAATTAAAAGAATAAGAGAAAGGCGTATGTAGCATGTTGTCCCCAGAATGAGCTCTTTATCACTCCATCCTTTTCATCATTTTCTCCTTCTTAAAGATAATACTTTGCATGTTTGTTTGTTTACACATAAAACATACCATGGTACAGAATTCAAAAGGTACAAGAGGTGTGGAGGGAAAAGGAAGTCATCCTCCCTATTTCTCTGCCATTCAGCTCCTCTCCCCGTTCCACTTTATGCTCACTGTTGTCAGTGTTGCTCTTTGCTCTTGGTAACAGATCTTGGAGGCCATGCCGTATCAATGCCTGTGACACAGTATGAGCACATCATAACTTATTTTAACCAGTCCCTTGTTGATGAACACTGTTACCAATTTTTTGCTATTAGAAGTAATGCTACAATGACCATCCTTGTAGCACCTTTGCTCCTGTGCAAGGAGAGCTGGAAGATGTATTATGGATGGATTAGATTCCACTTAGATATAAGTGATATCATATGGTATTTGTCTTTCCATCACATAATCCTGCACATTTATGGGCAAGGGCAAAGTGGAATCATCCCAGCCTCCTTTTCCTCTTATCATAAAACCCTACATGGCCACATCTGTGTATCCCTTTCCCACAGATCCCCAGAAGGAGAAAGAGGAATCTCAAGCACTTTATGCCATCTCCCTCCTCACGGTCTCTTAATAAGCTTGCCTATTTTTGAAACCAACTGAACTAAATGAAAAGCACTAGACAGAGCAGGGGACAAAGATGATGAGCTTTTCCAGAAACAGCGGACTGCTCAAATACTTGAAATATTTTTTTCCTGCCCACTGTATGCACGCTGATTGAGAATATCAACAAAGGAGTTCTCAGAAATTATGAAAGAAAAGAGGAGACTTATAATCAACAAAAAAATTACCATGAAAAAAAAAAACTTACCATGAGCACTTGAGTCTTGAATGTGAGCTTTTAAAAATCCAGTTAGTGAAAGAAAAGAGAAAAGGTTTGTTCTGTGAACCAAATCATAGATTTTTCTCAGGATTTTGGCAAAGAAAATTATTGCCTCGGTTGTGTGGGTGCCTTTGCCAGATTGGCTCTGCCTCTGGTGAACAACCGAGCCTATTGAATCTTCCAAGCCTCCCATAATCAGCCCCTCAACCTGAGGAAGATTGTCTGGCCTGAGGAGCACCTCTTGCCTATTGGAATAGAGAAGGAGGGTCATGCTCACGCTTCCAAGAATTCACCTGCCATCTTCTTACTGCCCTGTGAAAGGACTATTCTCTCTCCCACTACCTAACATTCCTATGGTCTGGTCAGAGCTGAGGAACAAAGAAAGGCAAGCACACACCACAGTCAGCTGAAAGGATCCCCTCTGGTATCTGTGAGCTTCGTTTTTACTAAGATAATTCCTTTTCACTGAAGTATAATTTGCATACAAAAAAGGCCTATTTTTGGTGTACGTATGTTTTGATAAATCTGTCACCTGTGTAACCACGATCACAAACAATCAAGATATCACACATTTCCACTACACCTAGAAAACTTCCCTCATGGCCAGTTGTCAACACCACCCCATCCCACCCCAACCCAGTCCCAGGAAACCAGTGATCTTTCTCTTACTATAGATCACTTTTGCTTGTTCTAGAATTTCGTATAAATGGACTCACTTAGGATTCATGTTGTTGCATGTATTAGTTTTTTCCTTTCTACTGCAGAGTAGGATTCTTTTTTAATGCATATCCACACTTTATTTATCCATTCGCCAATTGAACGGCATTTGAGTTGTTTCCAGCTTGGGGCTATTGTGAATAAAGCTGTTATAAATATTCACGTACAGTCTTCTTGAAGACACATGTTTTTATTTCTCCTGGGAACATTCCTAGGAGTGGCATTACTGGGTCGTACAGGCTGTTATGTTAATTTGATAAGAAACTGCCAAGTATGTTTGTATTTTACAAACAGGCTGTGTCAGTTTACATTCCCACCAACAATGTACAAGAGTTCCAATTGCTCAACATCCTTGCCAACATTGGGTGTTGTCCATCTTTTTTAGCCATTTTAGTGGATGTGTAGTAAGCTCATTGTTTTAACTTAATTTGCATTTTCCTGGTGACTAATGATGTCAAACATCTTCTCATGTGCTTATTTTGGCCATTTGTGTATCTTTCATGAAATCTCTTTATGTTTTTTATTGGGTGCTTGTCTTCTTAATGAGTTATAACTGTTCTTTATACATTCTGAATAAGTCCTTTGTCAAATAAATGTAATGTGAGTATTTTCTGGGACCAATTTTGTATTGTCAGCAGCTAGTACTATGCCTGACACAATATAGCAAGTGGCCAGGTCATACTGAATATTAGAAGTTATCATCGAGCAGAAAATAGCATTTGTAGAGGCCAACACTACCAACTCCAAGAACTTCATGGAGAGTCTCTGAATCCACACAGCCCCTTTCCCTCCCAGAAAATTCAAGGGGAGGACTTCCCTTGTGGTGCAGTGGTTAAGAATCTGCCTGCCAATGCAGGGAACACGGGTTCAATCCCTGGTCCAGGAAGATCCCACATGCCACAGAACAACTAAGCCCGTGTGCCACAACTACTGAGCCTGCATGCCGCAACTACTGAAGCCCGCGCGCCTAGAGCCCATGCTCCACGACAAGAGACGCCACCACAATGAGAAGCCCACGCACCACAACGAAGAGTAGCCCCCACTTGCTACAACTAGAGAAAGCCCACAGGTAGCAACGAAGACCCCTCACAGCCAAAAAAAAAGAAAAAAAATTCAAGGGGAGATGGAAAAAAGAGACCAGGAAGCAACAGGTGTTTGACACCATACACTGTACATTTATTTGTCAATATTGATTCCATAGTCGGAATAGGAAGCTCAGTTAGGATATCAGATATACTCAGCTGGGTCACATCACGTATACATCTGTGTGTTTATGCTTATTTCTAGATGCGTGCTGAGACAATTGCCACTTATGCTCTCTGTGGCTTTGCCAATTTCGGTTCCCTAGGAATAGTGATCGGCGGACTCAGTAAGTGAAAAGAATACTCTCCAACAACAGATATGATATAAACATGCTTCCAATCTCCATGTTGCTCTGTAACATTATTTGTGTCTGAAAAAAAGAGCCTTGCAACAGCAGTAAGTTCTTTCGGGTCTATTTTTTACCCCTGCTCTGCAATGTAGTTTTTCCCATGTCTATTCAAGCTAATGTCGGGAAAAATTTGCTCAAATGTACAGGTGTTACTCCACTCAAAGATGACAAATAGATTACACTTTGTATGCCAATTCCAGTAGATTTATAATGACCAGCTGGAGAAGGATTCTGAGGGCCAGTGGAAATTCAATGGGAAAATGCCGTGATTAATTAATTCTATGCCACCATGGGGAAAGGAGATGGTGACAGATGAGTTGCAGATATTTGGAATCCTTCCTTGAAACCCATTTGCCTTGTCATGCCCTCATGAACATACTGTGAGTTCTCCTACACCAGAGAAACTTCTCTGGACGTGGAGCTCATCACTAAGCTCTTGAATCTTGAATTCTCCAGCTCAGTTTAAAAAAAGAAAAGTCAACGGACCTGAGACTCCAGCCCCAGAACAATTCTCAAAGGCTGGGAATTTGGAATTCTAATCAATAGGCTCAACATTAACCTGCCATGCTTGCTTCCACATTTCCCAGCATCCATAGCTCCTTCCAGAAAGCGTGACATCGCCGCAGGAGCAATGAGAGCTCTGATTGCGGGGACCATCGCCTGCTTCATGACAGCCTGCATCGCAGGTACTGCATTGCGTCCTCTGTGTCCGGTCTCCCTGTGCTCAGAGGATGGCAGCTTTGGGGGGACGGTGCCTCTGCAGAGAGCTGAGAGGCAGAGCTGCCGTTAAGCAGATTGTGAAGTGAAATGTGTGGAGCATGGTGGAGAAGCCAAGAATAGAAGGAGAGTTCAGTGACTTCATTAATTAAATAAACAGCACTCTGTTCCACTTCCAGGCATGCTTAGCAGCACTCCTGTGGACAACTGTCATCACATTTTGGAGAATGCCTTCAACTCCAGCTTGGTTAGAAACACAACCGATGTAGTATCTTGTTGCCAGAGTCTATTGAACAGGTATTGTATTCTTGATGATAACTTCTTTATATCCATCATTAATAATAAAAATAGACCAAAAGACCCCAACCACTTATTTTTGTAACTTCATAACTCTTAATATAAGAACTTGTCTGGCAGTTCTAACCACCTTTCATCTTGACTAACTAAGACTAGAAACCATAGCACTAACCAGTGCTGCTCCAACATTTTAATATGCCCCCAGCTGTGTATTAGGTGCTTTGTATGAATTAGCTCACTTAAACCTTGCAGCCGCTGTATAAGTTAGGCACTACCGCTTTTTTAAGCATTAGATAAAATCTGGGCTTGGGGAGGCAACGTCACTTACCCAAGCAAAATGAGTGCAAGCAAGATCAAGATAGAAAGACCCAAGAAAATTTGGGTCTTCCTGCCCATAGAGCCCATGCCCTAGTAGTTACTAGGTACTGCCTCCCTTTCAAGGGTATCAAGCAATGCAGGCTTCCCTGACAACACGATGATGGTGATGCTACAGTGGATGAGGGGCCATCAGTGACCCATGCCAGCCACCCCCACTCCGTACAGTCTCTATCTTCAAAAGCAGTATCACCACTCCATCTGCCCTTCTTAATGTGCACGTGTTTTTATAAGGATTGCTTCTATCCTTTATTCTTTTACTCTAGAGGAAATAAGGTGAGTCTTTCAGGCCAAACAGGATTTAAGAGTCAAAACTACTTCTCTGGTGCCTCTGTCCTTAACCCACCCTAACTGGAATGTGAGGCAGGATATCAGCTTCTCGCCCTATGCAATCTCTAATGTGTCATCTTCTCCTCATCTACTGTTTCTGTTTTCTAAGGCTCAACTAACTGTTTTATTCTACTTTTCACCAGCACTGTTGCCAACGGTCCCGGTGACGTCATCCCAGCAGGAAACCATAGCCTGTATTCTTTGAAACACTGCTGCAATTTGTTGAATCCACCAACACTAAACTGCAGTTGGATTCCTTTTTGAGTTCAGACACTTCTCCAACAGAAAAAATGTGAAGAAGGTTTTGGAATACCTTGAGTAATTTATTTGTGTTTTCATTTTTGTTCAGGCACAAGAGTAATTTTTTTTAATCCGTGTGTAAATAGTTGACTTGTGTTTGTGTGTGTGTGTGTGTGGTGATGGTGGTGATGATGAAGTAGGGACCTAAATGCCCAAAGGACTCTTTATCTCCAAAGTACAATATACTAGGATATTTCTAATTATTGATCATTTGTATCATATTTTTCTTGGAACTTACTGTGCCCTTTCAGTATTTAGACTTTATTTTAGAAAAAATATATTTACGTGTCTTTTCCCTCTGTTCTCTATGTTCTGGTGTCAGCCTTCATAAAAGCCTATGGAATAGTGTGTCAGGGATGCCAATTATTCATATGCTGGTTCTCCTTTGTTTGCTATGGCTATTATTTTTCTTTCTCACTCTTTTTTCTCTTTGTAACTGTTTGCACTTTTCTATTCTATTTTATTCCTGAGAGTTAATTAAATTTCTTCCTTTTCAAATTCAAAAATTAATATTCACTTCTAATAAAAGTGGCAATTTTACACACACACACACACAATTTTCTCTCCACCCTGTTCACCCCAGCTCTCTTTCCAGTACCACACCCTGAGATTATTGTTAATGGTCTAGTACATGCATCTTTCTCTAAACATATAAAAATGTGGCAGATTTGTTGTTTCTACACAAGTAGAATGAATCTATTTACATATCACCTTCATCTTCTTTTCACTTGGAGTGTGTGTGATTTTACATAAAAGAGATAATATACACTCTGGGGGAGGGAGGGAGTTAGAGGTTTTATTTTCTTTCTACTTGTTTCCTTCTTCCTCTCCCCTGCCCCATCACATCCAGGTAACCCAAGTTAAATAACCCGATGCATCATTTTCTGTACCTTTTTTATGTTCTGGTCATATTTTATAAACATATCCATCTACTGAGGATTGGAATGGTAGTTTTACAATACTGGTATTACTCACATTTTTATGTGGTTTACTTTTCTTCTATAACAATACTTTGTAGATATTCTAGTCCACTGGCAAACTTTAACTATTCTTTTCAAAGGCTTCATTATAGTCCATGACATATTATATATATGTATACTAGTCACTACTCTATGGACAAGCATTCACTTTGTTTTCAGTTTTTTGTTTTTGTTTTTGTTTGGTGTTTTTTGGTTTGGTTTGGTTTGGTTTTTTTGTTTTGTTTTGTTTTTGTTTGTTTGGCTACTTTGAACTGTGCTTGTCAGTTTATGTACCAGTGCTTTCATTTCCTATAGCAGTGTTATCTGATCAAAATATAATGCAAGTTGCATATAATTTGACATTTTTTAGTAACCACATTGAAAAAGTAAAAAGAAACTGGTAAAATTAACTTTAACAATATATTATTATTATTATTATATATTAGTAATACATTTTTTCAATGAGATATTTTATATTCTTTTTATTGTATTAAATCTTTAAAAAATCTAGTGTATATTTTATACTTAGAGCTTATCTTGAGAAACTAAATTTTCATTGGCAAGGCAATCTGTAATTAGATCTCATAAAATTTACAATTGAAAAATAAATTTGCATACCCAGGTTGTTCCAGATAATACCTAAAAGTTTTCCAATAACTGAAATTAGTATCAGTTTTAAAATTTTAGTTCCTCAGTTCCATATATGAAATAGCTCCATATTTCAAATATTCATGATTAACATAATGGACAATGAAATTTTACAGGATGATTTCCTACATGAATTGAAGTGTGTGTATATATTTGGTATTAATATATGTTGCCAGACTGCTTCTTAGAGAAATATGTTGTCTTAATTTTCATCTGCTTTGCAATATAAATTTTCTGATGTGTTTTATTCATCTACTTCTGTGAGTATGTGTGATATTTCCTTTTAAATACTATATGTTCAGATAAGTTGCATGCTGATTTCTATTTTAATGTTGTTTCTTTTTTAATGTTTGAGGGAGGGAGATACTATTCCTGAGCCATATTATGGGAAAGGATAGTAAGGGTAGGATCAGGCAAATCAGCTGGTGAGCACTTGAGGCTCGTTGCCTCCAGAAACCTTATCAATCCCCTGTGAACATTGTGAGTGGCTCTGGGCTGGCTGGAAGTTTCCCTTTTCCCAGTGAAGCCAGTCGATGGAGGGTTTTGGTGGACGGTGATGTCTTCACTCTTCTTTGGCAGACGTAGAAGTTGGAGGGCTCTTTGTTCCTCACAGTTTATCCTTCACCCAGCCATAGTCTTCTAAGATGTCAAAGATGGAGTGTCTGTGTGTTTCCTGTGTGTTTCCTCGGTTGTCACCTGAGGTCACTTAGTGCTGACAGCATGTTGCTATCAGTCTGTGCACCCTGACCTTGTTTCAAGCCAAGGCTGTGAAATCTACTTTGAAGAATTCTGTGATGTCTTGTCTGTCTATGAAATCTGAAGTCCCTAGCCGTCTTTCTGAGTCTATCTTTCACACTGACACAGTTTTCACTAATCTGAAAGTCCTTTTTTATTTTATTTTATTTTTTAAACATCTTTATTGCAGTATAATTGCTGTACAATGGTGTGTTAATTTCTGCTTTATAACAAAGTGAATCAGCTATACATATACATATATCCCCATATCCCCTCCCTCTTGCGTCTCCCTCCCACCCTCCCTATCCCACCCCTCTAGGTGGTCACAAAGCACCAAACTGATCTCCCTGTGCTATGCAGCTGCTTCCCACTAGCTATCTATTTTACATTTGGTAGTATATATTAGTCCATGCCACTCTCTCACTTCATCCCAGCTTACCCTTCCCCCTCCCCGTGTCCTCAAGTCCATTCTCTACATCTGCATCTTTATTCCTGTCCTGCCCCTAGGTTCTTCAGAACCATTTTTTGAAAGCCCTTTTTTTTTTTTTTTTTTTTTTTTAAATTTATTTATTTATTTATTTAGGCTGCGTTGGGTCTTCGTTGCTGCGCGCGGGCTTTCTCTAGTTGTGGCGAGCGGGGGCTACTCTTCGTTGCGGTGGCTTCTCGTTGCGGAGCACAGGCTCTAGACATGTGGGCTTCAGTAGTTGCAGCACGTGGGCTCAGTAGTTGTGGCTCACGGGTTCCAGAGCACAGGCTCAGTAGTTGTGGCACACGGGCTTAGTTGTTCCACGGCATGTGGGATCTTCCCGGACCAGGGCTCGAACCCGTGTCCCCTGCATTGGCAGGCGGATTCTTAACCACTGTGCCACCAGGGAAGTCCCTTGAAAGCCCTTTTTTAAATACAGTTATGAGTCCAGTTATGAATGTTTCCTAATTTCAATAAAGATGGAAGTTTGCTTTCCGGCTTTTTATCCTCCTTGTTATTTTCCATTGGTTTGCAAAAGGGGAGGGGGTCAGAAATGGCATTTCTCTCTCCAATCCAGAAGCTATAGTTATAAACAAATTCTCTGACCTTACAGAAGACTTAGGGTCTCAGCCAAAAATAGTTGGAGTCATGGAATATGGAAATTTTTCTTTGATTTTTCTTTCTACTGGTAAAATAGAACATCCAAGCAATTAGGTCTGAGTGAGAAGGTCTCTGTAACTACACAGATTACTAACATGCATCATTTTGAACATGCTCCCACCTAATTGCTTTCATGTTTCTGTGGTTTAGTTAGGCTGGTAGGCCATCGTGAAGAGCTTAAGATGTGCACCTGCCCAGTGAGGCTGACTTCCAATTACAGAACAATTCCAAAATCGGGCATGATTATAAAGAAGGTATTGAAGGACACAGTGTGCCAGGAAGGATTAAACTACTCTGAATGTACTGGAGCAGGGGAAGCGGAGGCGATCATTCACATTTTAAAGAGGCAGGAGCACAGGATTAAAGAAATCCTTGGTACATGTGCACCATATGGGGCTAATGAACCACATGGTCCTAAGAAAAGCTACCTTTTTACAACCTGTTACTTAATAAAAGCAACTTTGTTTTAAGCTGAAGCAGGAAGAAAAGTGTACACACTTGTCCATTCTTTTTCTGGATCACAAGCTTATGATGATGAGTGTATTTTCCTTTTTATTACAAAGGCAATGTGATTGCCCCTGGATGTAGAGGGAGTTCTTTCTACTCTGGTCTTTAGTAGACTACATGGCATTTCTATTTCAAGAGACTTTAGAAAGTAAATGATGGATCTGCACCAAGCCAGTTCCTCTACTCACTATGCCTTTTGCAAAATAGGAAGACAGTGACTGATACAAGGGGTACAGCCTATAGCCATGGAATAGAGAAAAGCACTCAAATGACAATCTTGAAATTTAGTCCTCTGGCGACTGAAGACCAACCACTTTATTTTTTCTTACTTTCTTTCTTTCTTTTTTCTTTTTTTCTTTTTTTTGGCTGCTTCTGGAGTCCTTACCACTGGATCGCCAAGGAATTCCCCAATCACTTTAGTATGAGAAACCAAGATTAGGAAAAAAACTGATGTCTTACAAGTCATGTTTACATGAAGAATCAGACCCGTATCTTCCATGTACTGGGCATGCTTCCAGTAACACTCATAAAATAAGAGGACTGTAGGGGTCTGGGCAAGATGGCGGAAGAGTAAGACGCGGAGATCACCTTCCTTCCCACAGATACAGTAGAAATACATCTACACGTGGAACTGCTCCTACAGAACACCCGCTGAACGCTGGCATAAGACGTCAGACCTCCCAAAAGGCAAGAAAATCCCCACGTACTTGGGTAGGGCAAAAGAAAAAAGAAATAACAGAGACAAAAGAATAGGGACGGGACCTGCACCAGTGGGAGGGAGCTGTGAAGGAGGAAAGGTTTCCACACACTAGGAAGCCTCTTCGGGGGCAGAGACTGCGGGTGGCAGAGGGGGGAAGCTTCAGAGCCACGGAGGAGAGCGCAGCCACAGGGGTGCGGAGGGCAAAGCGGAGAGATTCCCGCACAGAGGATCGGCGCGGAGCAGCACTCACCAGCCCGAGAGGCTTGTCTGCTCAGCCGCCGGGGCGGAGGCTGGGAGCTGAGGCTCGGGCTTCGGTGCTAGCCGGGAGGGAGTCCGGGAAAAAGACTGCAGCTGCCGAAGAGGCAAGAGACTTTTTCTTGCCTCGTTGTTTTGCGGCGCGCAAGGAGGGGGGATTCAGAGCGCCGCCTAAACGAGCTCCAGAGACGGGCGCGAGCCGCGGCTATCAGCGCGGATCCCACAGCAACAGGGGTGCGGAGGGCAAAGCGGAGAGATTCCCGCACAGAGGATCGGTGCCGACCAGCACTCACCAGCCCGAGAGGCTTGTCTGCTCACCCGCCAGGGCGGGCGGGGGCTGGGAGCTGAGGCTCGGGCTTCGGTCGGATCGCAGGGAGAGGACTGGGGTTGGCTGCGTGAACACAGCCTGAAGGGGCTAGCCCACCACAGCTAACCGGAGGGAGCCCGAGAAAAAGTCTGCAGCTGCCGAAGAAGCAAGAGACTTTTTCTTGCCTCTTTGTTTCATGGCGCGCAAGGAGAGGGGATTCAGAGCGCCGCTTAAACAAACTCCAGAGACGGGCGTGAGCCGCGGCTATCAGCGCGGACCCCAGAGGCGGGCGCGAGCCGCGGCTATCAGCGCAGACCCCCAGAGACGGGTGCGAGCCGCAGCTATCAGCTCGGACCCCAGAGACAGGCGCGAGCCGCGGTTATCAGCGCGGACCCCAGAGACGGGCATGAGACGCTAAGGCTGCTGCTGCCGCCACCAAAAAGCCTGTGTGCGAGCACAGGTCACTCTCCACACCACCCCTCCCGGGAGCCAGTGCAGCCCGCCATGGCCAGGCTCCCGTGGTCCGGGGACAACTTCCCTGGGAGAGCGCACGGCACGCCTCAGGCTGCTGCAACGTCACGCCAGCTTCTGCCGCCGCAGGCTCGCCCCGCCTCCTCCGTACCGCTCCCTCCCCCTCGCCTGACTGAGCCAGAGCCCCCGAATCAGCTGCTCCTTTAACCCCGTTCTGTCTGGGCGGGGAACAGACGCCCTCAGGCGACCTACATGCAGGGGCGGGTCCAAATCCAAAGCTGAACCCCGGGAGCTGTACGAACAAAGAAGAGAAAGGGAAATCTCTCCCAGCAGCCTCAGAAGCAGCGGATTAAAGCTCCACAAACAACTTGATGTGCCTGCATCTGTTGAATACCTGAATAGACAACGAATCATCCCAAATTTAGGAGGTGGACTTTGGGAGCAGGATATATTAATTTTTCCCCTTTTCCTTTTTTTGTGAGTGTATATGTGTATGCTTCTGGGTGAGATTTTGTCTGTATAGCTTTGCTCTCACCGTTAGTCCTAGGGTTAGGTCCGTCTGTTTTGTTTTTGTTTTTGTTTTTTACTTAAAAAAAATTTTTATTCCCAAATAAATGTTTTCTTAATAATTTTTTCCTTATTTTCTATTTTTAAAAAAAAATTTTTTTAATAAGTTTTTTCATATTTTTTATTTTAAAAAATTAAAAAATTTTTTTCTTAATAAATTTTTTTCTTAATAATTTTTTTCTTATTTTTTATTATAAAAAATAAATAAATCTATTTTGAAAAATTAAAAAAATTCTTTTCTTAATAAATTTATTCTTAATAATTTTTTTCTTATTTTTTACTATAATAGCTTTATTTTATTTTATTTTATCCTCTTTCTTTCTTTCTTTCTATTTTTTCTCCCTTTTATTCTGAGCCGTGTGGATGAAAGGCTCTTAGTGCTCCAGCCAGGCATCAGGGCTGTGCCTCTGAGGTGGGAGAGCCAACTTCAGGACACTGGTCCACAAGAGACCTCCCAGCTCCACGTAATACCAAGCAGCGAAAATCTTTCAGAGATCTCCATCTCAACATCAAGACCCAGCTTCACTCAACGACCAGCAAGCTACAGTGCTGGACACCCTATGCCAAACAACTAGCAAGACAGGAACACAGCCCCATCCATTAACAGAGAGGCTGCCTAAAATCATAATAAGGCCACAGACACCCCAAAGTACACCACCAGACGTGGACGTGCCCACCAGAAAGACAAGATCCAACCTCATCCACCAGAACACAGGCACTAGTTCCCTCCACCAGGAAGCCTACACAACCCACGGAACCAACCTTAGCCACTGGGGACAGATACCAAAAACAACGGGAACTACGAACCTGCAGCCTGTGAAAAGGAGACCCCAAACACAGTAAGATAAGCAAAATGAGAAGACAAAAAAACACACAGCAGGTGAAGGAGCAGGGTCAAAACACACCAGACCTAACAAATGAAGAGGAAATAGGTAGTCTACCTGAAAAATATTTCAGAATAATGATAGTAAAGATGATCCAAAATCTTGGAAATAGAATAGACAAAATGCAAGAAACATTTAACAAGGACCTAGAAGAACTAAAGAGGAACCAAGCAACGATGAAAAACACAATAAATGAAATTAAAAATACTCTAGACGGGATCAATAGCAGAATAACTGAGGCAGAAGAACGGATAAGTGACCTGGAAGATAAAATAGTGGAAATAACTACTGCAGACCAGAATAAAGAAAAAAGAATGAAAAGAACTGAGGACAGTCTCAGAGACCTCTGGGACAACATTAAACACACCAACATTCGAATTATAGGGGTCCCAGAAGAAGAAGGGAAAAAGAAAGGGACTGAGAAAATATTTGAAGAGATTATAGTTGAAAACTTCCCTAATATGGGAAAGGAAATAGTTAATCAAGTCCTGGAAGCACAGAGAGTCCCATACAGGATAAATCCAAGGAGAAACACACCAAGACACATATTAATCAAACTATTCAAAATCAAATATAAAGAAAACATATTAAAAGCAGCAAGGGAAAAACAACAAATAACACACAAGGGCATCCCCATAAGGTTAACAGCTGATCTTTCAGCAAAAACTCTGCAAGCCAGAAGGGAGTGGCAGGATATACATAAAGTGATGAAGGAGCAAAACCTACAACCAAGGTTACTCTACCCAGCAAGGATCTCATTCAGATTTGATGGAGAAATTAAAACCTTTACAGACAAGCAAAAGCTGAGAGAGTTCAGCACCACCAAACCAGCTTTACAACAAATGCTAAAGGAACTTCTCTAGGCAAGAAACACAAGAGAAGGAAAACACCTACAATAACAAACCCAAAACATTTAAGAAAATGGGAATAGGAACATACATATCGATAATTACCTTAAATGTAAATGGATTAAATGCTCCCACCAAAAGACACAGACTGGCTGAATGCATACAAAAACAAGACCCATATATACGCTGTCTACAAGAGACCCACTTCAGACCTAGAGACACATACAGACTGAAAGTGAGGGGATGGAAAAAGATATTCCATGCAAATGGAAATCAAAAGAAAGCTGGAGTAGCAATTCTCATATCAGACAAAATAGACTTTAAAATAAAGACAATTACAAGAGACAAAGACGGACACTATATAATGATCAAGGGATCGATCCAAGAGGAAGGTATAACAATTGTAAATATTTATGCACCCAACATAGGAGCACCTCAATACATAAGGCAAATACTAACAGCCATAAAAGGGGAAATCGACAGTAACACAATCATAGTAGGGGACTTTAACACCCCACTTTCACCAATGGACAGATCATCCAAAATGAAAATAAATAAGGAAACACAAGCTTTAAATGATACATTAAACAAGATGGACTTAATTGATATTTATAGGACATTCCACCCAAAAACAACAGAATACACATTTTTCTCAAGTGCTCATGGAACATTCTCCAGGATAGATCGTATCTTGGGTCACAAATCAAGCCTTGGTAAATTTTAAAAAACTGAAATCGTATCAAGTATCTTTTCTGACCACAACGTTATGAGACTAGATATCAATTACAGGAAAAGATCTGTAAAAAATACAAACACATGGAGGCTACACAATACACTACTTAATAACGAAGTGATCACTGAAGAAATCAAAGGGGAAATCAAAAAATACCTAGAAACAAATGACAATGGAGACACGACGACCCAAAACCTATGGGATGCAGCAAAAGCAGTTCTAAGAGGGAAGTTTATAGCAATACAAGCCTACATCAAGAAACAGGAAACATCTCGAATAAACAACCTAACCTTGCACCTAAAGCAATTAGAGAAAGAAGAACAAAAAAACCCCAAGGCTAGCAGAAGGAAAGAAATCATAAAGATCAGATCAGAAATAAATGAAAAAGAAATGAAGGAAACAATAGCAAAAATCAATGAAACTAAAAGCTGGTTCTTTGAGAAGATAAACAAAATTGATAAACCATTAGCCAGACTCATCAAGAGAAAAAGGGAGAAGACTCAAATCAATAGAATCAGAAATGAAAAAGGAGAAGTAACCACTGACACTGCAGAAATACAAACGATCGTGAGAGATTACTACAAGCAACACTATGCCAATAAAATGGACAACCTGGAAGAAATGGACAGATTCTTAGAAATGCACAACCTGCCGAGACTGAACCAGGAAGAAATAGAAAATATGAACAGACCAATCACAAGCACTGAAATTGAAACTGTGATTAAAAATCTTCCAACACACAAAAGCCCAGGACCAGATGGCTTCACAGGCGAATTCTATCAAACATTTAGAGAAGAGCTAACACCTATCCTTCTCAAACTCTTCCAAAATATTGCAGAGGGAGGAACACTCCCCAACTCATTCTATGAGGCCACCATCACCCTGATACCAAAACCAGACAAAGATGTCACAAAGAAAGAAAACTACAGGCCAATATCACTGATGAACATAGATGCAAAAATCCTCAACAAAATACTAGCAAACAGAATCCAACAGCACATTAAAAGGATCATACACCATGATCAAGTGGGGTTTATTCCAGGAATGCAAGGATTCTTCAATATACGCAAATCAATCAACGTGATACATCATATTAACAAATTGAAGGAGAAAAACCATATGATCATCTCAATAGATGCAGAGAAAGCTTTCGACAAAATTCAACACCCATTTATGATAAAAGCCCTGCAGAAAGTAGGCATAGAGGGAACTTTCCTCAACATAATAAAGGCCATATATGACAAACCCACAGCCAACATTGTCCTCAATGGTGAAAAACTGAAACCATTTCCACTAAGATCAGGAACAAGACAAGGTTGCCCACTCTCACCACTATTATTCAACATAGTTTTGGAAGTGTTAGCCACAGCAATCAGAGAAGAAAAAGAAATAAAAGGAATCCAAATCGGAAAAGAAGAAGTAAAGCTGTCACTCTTTGCAGATGACATGATACTATACATAGAGAATCCAAAAGATGCTACCAGAAAACTACTAGAGCTAATCAATGAATTTGGTAAAGTAGCAGGATACAAAATTAATGCACAGAAATCTCTTGCATTCCTGTATAGTAATGATGAAAAATCTGAAAGTGAAATTAAGAAAACACTCCCGTTTACCATTGCAACAAAAAGAATAAAATATCTAGGAATAAACCTACCTAAGGAGACAAAAGACCTCTATGCAGAAAATTATAGGACACTGATGAAAGAAATTAAAGATGATACAAATAGATGGAGAGATATACCATGTTCTTGGATAGGAAGAATCAACATTGTGAAAATGACTCTGCTACCCAAAGCAATCTACAGATTCAATGCAATCCCTATCAAACTACCACTGGCATTTTTCACAGAACTAGAACAAAAAATTTCACAATTTGTATGGAAACACAAAAGACCCCGAATAGCCAAAGCAATCTTGAGAACGAAAAATGGAGCTGGAGGAATCAGGCTCCCTGACTTCAGACTATATTACAAAGCTACAGTAATCAAGACAGTTTGGTACTGGCACAAAAACAGAAATATAGATCAATGGAACAGAATAGAAAGCCCAGAGATAAACCCACGCACATATGGTCACCTTATCTTTGATAAAGGAGGCAAGCATATACAGTGGAGAAAAGACAGCCTCTTCAATAAGTGGTGCTGGGAAAACTGGACAGGTACATGTAAAAGTATGAAATTAGAACACTCCCTGACACCATACACAAAAATAAACTCAAAATGGATTAAAGACCTAAGTGTAAGGCCAGACACTATCAAACTCTTAGAGGAAAACATAGGCAGAACACTCTATGACATAAATCACAGCAAGATCCTTTTTGACCCAGGTCCTAGAGAAATGGAAATAAAAACACAAATAAACAAATAGGACCTAATGAAACTTAAAAGCTTTTGCACAGCAAAGGAAACCATAAACAAGACCAAAAGACAACCCTCAGAATGGGAGAAAATATTTGCAAATGAAGCAACTGACAAAGGATTAATCTCCAAGATTTACAAGCAGCTCATGCAGCTCAATAACAAAAAAACAAACAACCCAATCCAAAAATGGGCAGAAGACCTAAATAGACATTTCTCCAAAGAAGATATACAGATTGCCAACAGACACATGAAAGAATGCTCAACATCATTAATCATTAGAGAAATGCAAATCAAAACTACAATGAGGTATCATCTCACACCGGTCAGAATGGCCATCATCAAAAAATCTAGAAACAATAAATGCTGGAGAGGGTGTGGAGAAAAGGGAACACTCTTGCACTGTTGGTGGGAATGTAAATTGATACAGCCACTATGGAGAACAGTATGGAGGTTCCTTAAAAAACTAAAAATAGAACTACCATATGACCCAGCAATCCCACTACTGGGCATATACCCTGAGAAAACCATAATTCAGAAAGAGTCATGTACCAAAATATTCATTGCAGCTCTGTTTACAATAGCCAGGACATGGAAGCAACCTAGGTGTCCATCATCGGATGAATGGATAAAGAAGATGTGGCACATATATACAATGGAATATTACTCAGCCATAAAAAGAAATGAAATGGAGGTATTTGTAATGAGGTGGATGGAGTTAGAGTCTGTCATACAGAGTGAAGTAAGTCAGAAAGAGAAAAAGAAATACAGTATGCTAACACATATATATGGAATCTAAGGGAAAAAAAAAAAAAAAGGTCATGAAGAACCTAGTGGCAAGACGGGAATAAAGACACAGACCTACTAGAGAATGGACTTGAGGATATGGGGAGGGGGAGGGGTGAGATGTGACAGGGTGAGAGAGTGTCATGGACATATATACACTACCAAATGTAAAATAGATAGCTAGTGGGAAGCAGCCGCATAGCACAGGGAGATCAGCTCGGTGCTTTGTGACCACCTAGAGGGGTGGGATAGGGAGGGTGGGAGGGAGGGAGACGCAAGAGGGAAGAGATATGGGAACATATGTATATGTATAACTGATTCACTTTGTTATAAAGCAGAAACTAACACCATTGTAAAGCAATTATACTTCAATAAAGATGTTTAAAAAAATAAAATTAAAAAAAAAATAAGAGGACTGTAGAATCCTAAGTCACTCAGAAATGCCTCATCTCCTTCCACTCTCCCCCCAACCCACTTTAAGTCATGTAAATCCACCAAATCTATAGATTACTATAGCTAAAAGGAGAATTAGGGCAATATTCCCTGGTCTAATCTGAGTTCCTTCAACTGCAGAGTACCTACCTCATTTCATAATTGTTAACCCATATGTCTGTCTGACCCACTAGACAGACTACTAATTCCTATGTATCTCCAGTACTAGTGCCTGACATCTAGTAGACATTCAGTAAATGTTTATTCAATGAATGAATGAATGAATATTGCAAAATGACTAACCTTCACATAAGCAAGAATAGTTAACTGGATCATTGTTAAAAACTTTTTAAAAATATCACCCAAAAATGCATACTCAGAATAAAAATTGCAAATGATATGCCAGTGTGTATAATGGAGAAATTGGAAATCTTCCTCCCACCTCAATCTCATTCCCCATAGTTAGCCACAGTGAACACTGGTATCACTGTTAATTTTTCTCAGTATATAATAAACTATACAGTAATTATAACTATCAAACTGGAGTGAATGAATCTTCTTTCAAGCCCAATGCCAGAATTACTTTCACCTTCTATTTCTTGGCAACATCATGCACACGATTTTGCTTGTCTTACAGCATTAACTGTCCTGAACAATGATTAGCAAATGAAGTTCAAGCAACTGGTCTTCCTGATAATCTCTGCAAGGCCAGTTGGCAATTCAGTAGTGTTATCTACCTTGAAGCTAAATGGAATCATTAAAAGCATCTCAATACCCAACATAAATAGGTGTACTTAAGTAACCAGATTCTTTCTGCTTATATGAGCAATTGTTCTGCTATCATATTTGGAAAAGCTCTTATAGGAAACAGGAAACCACAAGCTGGTTGCCACTGCTGGCAGGTATGGAATATGATTCAGCAGCTAAGCGTCCATCTCTGTACCTGAACTGTCAGTGTTCAAATCCTGGCCCCAGCCACTAGCTCCATTACCTTAGATATTTATGTAACTGCTCTGTGCCTCAGTTTCCCCATCTGTAAAGTGCAAACAAACACATCTCTTCCCTCATATTTTTGTGAGAATTAAGTAAGTTAAATCATGTAAAGCACTTAGAAAAATGTCTCACAGAGAAAGGCTATAAAAGACACTTTTTCTTCATTGAGGTATCATTTATATACAGTAAATGTACGATTTTAAGTGTACATTTTGATGAGTTTTGACAAATACATACATCCATGTGACCATCGCCCCAATCAAGATGGAGCACACTTCCATCATTTCAGAAAGCTCCCTGGTACCCCTCCCCAGTCAATCTCACCCCCACGCTCCCATACTCCCAGGCAAGCCTGATTGATTTTCTTTCCCCTAGAGATTAGTTCAAATAAACGATTCAGCTAGAACGTCATGTAAATGGATTCAGACAGCACATGCTTTTTTGTCTCTTGCTTTTCTCATTCAGCATAATGAATTTAAGTTTTATCCAGTAGGTCATTCTGTTTTTATTGCCGAGTATTATTCCATTGTATGACTACACCACCATTTATATATCACTTCTACTCTTGATTGACATTTAGGTTGTCTTTAGTTTTTGTGGAATATTTGCTTTTGAGAGAGATTTCTATTTGCCACACACTCTTTAGGAGTTTCGGAATATCTTAAGCTTCAGAAATATAAATTGGAATGTGGAGAAGGCATCGTTTACCACATGGGGGTTTGCTCCTTATCACCCTTCCTCTCCCTCATAATCTTGCTGAATCTTTTTACTATATGTTGTTCTTCACAGGGATTTTCAAGATGGTGGGCTTCAGGCCACAAACTGGAAGACCAGTGATGACTGAGTCTCAGTGGGGAATAACTGAGAGACTAGAGCACCATGAGGTCACTCTTGGTTGAATAGAATGTTGATTAGCCTTCTCCTACATACCGCATGATGGCACTTTCACTGTACTGCATTCTGAGAAAACTCACGGGGCTTTTCTAAGTCTCCAGTAAAAGTAAATTACCTTAACATTTGTAGTACAAGAACATGAGTTAAAAATAGACAAGAAATGTAAAAAACATTTTGTAGTTTGCAAGTATTGTAGGAAAGCCCAACACATATTTGAGGTGAGCTTTGATCATACCATGACAGATTTTGGCTCCAATAGCTTGCAAGGTACAGAAGCATCCATCAACTAAAAATTTTGTTACTTAGGAGCCATGATAAACTTAATCCCATTTGTGGGAAAGATTGGCCAGTTCTTAAAAGCACTTGTGCAAAACAAAGACTCAAATTCTCATTAGAATTCACCCATCAAAATTCAACATGCCCTTTCTGAGATGGACATCTCAAACAGTTGAGAATTATTTGCTCTCTTTGACCATCCATTCATCAATGTCTGGCCATGTAAAACAGGTTATCCAGAAAGTAAGGGTTTCTGTGTACACTTAAACCAAAAAGAACCAAACAGAAGGAAACGGTATGTTCTTGGGGACTCACGAGAGGTCCTCCTGTTGCAGTCTGACTTCAGTACTGTTTCCATAGCAACAGACTCCAGCGTTCTCAAACAAGGGTCAGGTGCTCACAGGAGGCTGCAGCTGGACACTGAAGAAAGTTTTCTTTCTCAAAAGTTACAGAAGTATTCAAAAAAAATTCAATCAAAATTCCATCTAAAATTGGCAGGAGGGTGGTCTTCTAGATGACCTGAAAATAAAATTAATTTCTTAAATACTCTCTCCTCCCTCTTCCCATTAATACCAGGAAAATGTTTGGGGAGAATTTTATTCAGGTTACAGTTTCTTACAAGTGCCTCTGGTCAGATAGGACAGACACTGTCCAGACATCAATAGCGAGGAACAGGTCAGAGATCCAGAGAATTTCCCCAGCAGCTGGCCAGAGCCTGGGGGTTCCTGAGAGGATAAGGCAGAGATTTGGGGCTCCAGAGGTGGCTCCCTATGTTGGCCTGCTACAACTGTATAGGGAGAGGTGCTCAGAGGTGTTTTTGTCTCTACCCCTTCTCATAATACCTTTTATAAGATGCTTTATTGCAAAAGTAATCAGCCTTATTTTTGTAGAAAAATATTCAAAATCTGAAGAAGAAAATAAAAACATTATCCATATCCCATCACAAAATATAACAAGTGCTAATAATCTGTGGTATATAGTCATTCAATGTGTGTGTTTGCTTAAGACTTTCAAAATGAGATCACTATTGTGATTTACTTTGAGGCCAGCTTTTCCCTCTTAATATATCATGAACACTTTTGCATGTTGTTAACTATTCTCCTACATCATCATTTGTAAATGGCTGCTGTGCATCCCACTGTATCACTGTACCAGAATTTACCTAATCTCTTATGGTTGGCTATTACAGATGTTTCCCATTTTTCATGATTATCAACACAACGACAATACATATTCTTGCAGTCAAAACTTTGCACAAATTCATGATTAGTTCCTTGTAAGACATACAAAAATGCTAGAGACACATAGAGATTTTATCTCCCAACATAACGTTTCTTATCTTATGCTAAGTCTCAGGGCAAAGCCAAATGATCTAACTTTGAATGGACAACATATTTACAGTATAAAGCCTGTCCACCTGCTAGATTCTGCTGGCAATCAAGAAGGTAAATGAAACATGACAGCAAGCTTGGGCTTGTGTGGGATTTTATACACTAAACAGTGACATCAGCTTTGTAAAAACCCTGGGCAAATGACACACCAGGTTATCTTCATCTGATGAATTTTCTAGTTCCATACTTGAAACTGAAAGTGATTTCTCTATGTCTTGAGTGGGCTTTTGTACTGCCAACACAGATTAACTGGGTACGGATAAAACAAAAGTAAGTTTGAATGCCAACTCCCAACCCCACTTAGACCCAGTCCAGCAAGAAAAAAGTCCTAGTCCATGGAGAATCAAAAAGTATGGTTCCTGCCAGTTCCGCTGGATATAGGGCAAGCTGACGGTAGGGGATGGGAGAGCACTGCATCGGTCCTTGGGCCTGGGTCTGTTCACCCAGTTAGGGGAGGGCCAGAAATTTCCAGCAAAAGCAGGATCCGGAATTGTGTGTCTTATCTCCTCAGGTTGCCCAGGAGAGCAGCCATGGGTTCTCTTTTGCAGGGAGACGGAGTAGAGTCAACTCCCTGTACCTACCGATGGTTCACAAATAGCCGCATACTATACACCTGTTCTGTACCTAGCTCTTTGTCACTTAATGATATATCCTAGGACTCCTTCTAAATCACTATATAAAAACTTCATTCGTTTGTACATATCATATGGATCTAGTATGATTTATTTACTGGTTTTCTATTTATGTTATATCCTACATTTTGCACCCCCAAAATGCTGCAGTAAATAGCCTCCACGTATGTCGCTTCACTTATGTGTGAGTATACTTGTAGGAGAAATTTCTAGAAGTGGAATTGCTGAAACTTAGGTCATGTACATTTGTAATTTTCAAAGACATTGACAAATTACCTTCCATAAAGATTTGACTGATAGATATTCTCACCAGCCAATCACAGTGCAGTGCTTTAGTAAACTTATTAATTTTTGCAAAATGCAAAGAAAATGGTATCTCAGTGTTTTTTAATGTATATTTCTCTTGCTTAATGAAGCTGAGAATCTTTCTGTATGTTTAGGAGCCATTTGCATTTCTTCTGTGAATACTTTATTCCTACCCTTCATTAGTTTCTCTATTGGGTAAGTTGTCTCTTCCTCAGACATTTGTAGGTGCTATTTATCTATGAGGGAGAATAAGCCTTTATCTGCAATAAGAACTGTAAATATTTTCCCCATATTGTCATTTGTATTTTTACTTTTTTATGGTGTTTTTTTGCCATGCATACATTTTTCCCCTCCATGTTTAAATGTATTGATTTCTTTAATTATGGCTTCTAGGTTTTGTGTCATAAAAAAATCCATCTTCATTTCAAAGTCAAAAAATAATTTCCTGGGAATTCCCTGGTAGTCCAGTGGTTAGGACTCAGTGCTTTCACTGCTGAGGGCCTGGGTTCAATCCCTGGTTGGAGAACTAAGATCCCACAAGCCACGCTGTGTGGTCAAAAAAAAAAAAAAGTAATTTCCTTGTAAAATTTTTATGGTTTCACTTTGCATATTTAAATCTTTGATCCATTTGAATTTTGTCCTGGTAAGTGGTGTGATATATGGCTCTAACTTCACTTTTGCTAGATGGTTGTCTCAACTTCATTTACTGAATACTGGTAGTTTCTATTTTCGCCATTTATTTAAGATATCACTTTTAACACATAATAACATTCCACGTATTGGGGTTTATATAGACTCCGTTCTATTCCCTTGATCTATCTCCAGTAAGGATCAATTGTTTGATTTTGAAGGGGATCAAGGTATGCTACCCTAAAAGATGCCACTTTTGTGTAAGGATTGTTTTGAGCTGAAAGCAATTAGCTCTCTGCCCTCCCCTTTTCTGTCTAAAAGCAAGGCACAAATTTCCATTTGTAAAAGTGTCTCCTCCTACACCAGGAAGATGATGACAACTCTTAATCACTGGAGACAACTCTTATCAATGGAGAAAACACCAACTTGAGTTTGCATAATAAATCCATAATTCTTCTCTTCCACTAGTTTCCCCTATATATTTACCTTCCCACAGTTAACTGCCCTGGGAAGCACAATTTATTGCTAATTTACTTCTTACAATTTACTCCACTTCCTTTGTCTAGTAACTTCACAATTTATCACTCTTTGTTAAGATGGTATACATGCCCCGGCTCTAACCACTTCTTTGGGTTTCTTCTTCTTCCTTTTGAAGCCCCCATATATATGCAAAGTAAATTTCTTCTTCTGTTAACCTGTCTTTTATGTGTTTAATTCATGGCCCCCAGGCACAGAACCCAAGAGGGTAGAAGAAAGGATCCTTTCCTTCCCCTACCATCTCTAAAATGGAGGTTATAATATCTACTCCAAAGAATTAGATTAGAGAATCAAATGAATGTGGGGTGTTTGGCCCATAGAGGAATTCAATAAATTTCAGCAATGATGATGAAGAGAAGGAAAATATTGCCTACCTCACTCCTGTGCAAAGAAATGCAGATACCCAGAGGGTTCACAGATAATCCTGGTTCCCAGATTAGCCTTTTCATTATACTCTGAACTAAAGACTTCTCTACATGCAAAAAGTGACATTAGCAATCATCTTGATAGTAATTTTAGTGAATTTCTCACTAACCCAGTTTGAAAGGGAATCTCTAGGACTGTTATTCTCCTGAAACTGGACTGCCAAGGCAAAAATGGCAGGTAAGACCAGGTTCGAATTCTAGTTTAGCCACTCATCTCTGAGAATCTGTTTCCTTATCATTAGAAGAGAGATAACTATACCTCCTTCTATTCTGACAAATGAGATAGTAAGATAAGAAAAGTGGCTAGCACTGTGTTTGTCATTTAGCATATGTTCAATCCCATGGTGGCTATTTTTGTTTTATCATCATCATGTTCTTTGTCATAACCATTAAAGATTATGGCTTTCGGTCAATGAGGACAAAAAAAAGGAGGGTAATAAACACCAGAATTGGAAGGAAAGAAAGGACATAATAATCAGAATATTTTTAAAAAATTTAAGTAGGATGTATTGATGGAGAATAGAGGGATATGTGTGAATAATATGTGATTAAACTAGGTAAAATAAAATGTTAACAGTAGGGCTTCCCTGGTGGCGCAGTGGTTGAGAATCTGCCTGCCAATGCAGGGGACACGGGGTCGAGCCCTGGTTTGGGAAGATCCCACATGCTGCGGAGCAGCTAGGCCGGTGAGCCACAATTACTGAGCCTGCGCGTCTGGAGCCTGTGCTCCGCAACATGAGAGGCCGCGATAATGAGAGGCCCGCGCACCACGATGAAGAGTGGCCCCCACTTGCCGCTAGAGAAAGCCCTCGCACAGAAACGAAGACCCAACATAGCCATAAATAAATAAATAAATAAATAAAATTAAAAAAAAAAATGTTAATAGTAGAATCTAAGTAGTGCAAAATCATTTCAAGTTTGCTGTATGTTTGAAAAAAAAATTTATAGTAAAATGTTTGGAAAAATTCAAGGCTACCATCCCTCTCTCCTCCCATCCTAATTTTACTGTAACCGCCCCCCGCCAAACACTCAAAGACAAGGATGATTGATTTTCCTTTTGTCTTGATATTTTACATAGAGTGAAGAACTTGTAATTCACTTCCTGGCCTAAATTACAAGCTGTTGTTATGTATGTGATTCCCTCCCTTCCCCTATAATTCATACGTTTTATTTCCTGCCGGTTCAGCTGACAGCTCCAATTTGACAGCTGTCCAATTTTGACAGCTCCACATCAGCAACCAATATCACTCACATCCCAGAATCCCCCCTCCCACCCTGTTGCTCTCAGTCCCCCAAGTCCCAGAGTCAAACAGTTTCTCACCAGGAAACTACAAAGAGGAAGAAGCTGGGACCTGGGATTGAAATGCTGTATATCCAGAGCATTTGAAACGCCAAAGTCAGCTGCAGCTTTCTCCTGTTGCTATGGCACAGGTGACCCTGTAGAGTCGCCAGCCTGGAAACTGACAGACATAGATCAGTGTGCACTGGTTGCCATGGTGAGGAAGAACCTAAGGATGCTTTCTCCATGCCCATTGGTGCCCGGCATGTCAGGTGTCCAGAGCTGCAAGAGAGTGCTAAAAGCCCTCATCAAATCATTAACTTTTAGGCAGGAATTCAATTGTGCTCAATTGGTCTGAGGGTCAAGCTTCACAAAAGAGATTGTCTTTTGTGGGACACAAACGACATTTTGTGGGAGGAGAAACGCTGGACCCTTCAGAAACCTGGAAAATAAAGTATTCAAAGCAAATTCTGTGGGTTTTTTAGTGACTTGTTCATGTTCTTTTTCAAAGGAATGTTTAATTAACTCCATTTAGAAATGTTTAACCTTGGGCAATTAACATCCTTTAGTCCAATATTTGTCAAAATGCTGTCCCCAAGGTAACAAGTCAGAATCTCTGGGGTAGGGGCCCAGGTACCAGCAGTTTTAACGACGTCCCTAAGGTCCTAGGCACACTGAAGTTTTAAAAATACTGCCCTAGTGTACCTATATAACTTTAAAGTCTCATGACAAAAACAATTCCGGTAAGCAGCACCAAAACATTTCACCATTCTGGTTCCTTTTTGTCATGTTCTTACATCACCATGGCTCCCTAAGAGCCGCACTCTTTGAAAGATATTTGTCTACCAAAACAAATTGCATGTACAGTCAGCCCTCCGTATCCTGGGATTCCGCATCCACGGATTCAACCAATGCCAGTCGCAGCCTGTTGAATCCGCGGACCCGGAACCCACGGATACGCTGGCGACAGTACTAGTCACCTTCTACAAGGGACTTGCGTATCTGCAGATGTGGGTATCCGCTGGGGGTCCTGGAACCAATCTCCGCGGATACCAAGGGATAACTATATTGAATAATGATTTTCCCCCTTTTAATCAAAGACGTATATAATCCCCCTCAGCTCAGGTGAAATGTATATAGCTCATTAGGCTTTCAGAGATTAAAAACAATAGCTCAAGTTCCCCAGTCCTACCTTTGCCAACCCTTAGTGATCTGAGCATCCCAAATTGGGATTACAGAAACTGTTGAAGAACTCCACGGCATCGAAGACCAGTTCTGAGATTGTGACTCATGTTAAACAGAAGCAATAACAAGATCCATCCTCCTTCCAAGGAATGTAAACTTATTTATTCCTTCATTACTTATAACTACCCCTGTCCCAGTATGGATAGAATTTAAAGTAATTCACAAAGATTCATAAAATAACGTAAATTAGCACAGCCTTCTACTTGTTTCCTAATAGCCCATCTCCCTTTCCTTTGCAGTATTAATAGTCCTCATTTTTAGCTAAAACACATGGCTACCCACATTTCCCAGCTGTCCTTATAGCTAGGTGTACCCATATGACTAAGGTCTGGTCAATGGGATGTACATGGAAGTTGTTTATGAAACTTCTAGGAAGTATCCTCAAAAGGGAGGATTGGTTGTGTCCCTTCCTGCTGACTGGCCACAGACATAATGGGGAGAGTAGCCATCTTGGACCATGAGTTGGAAGCTGTGTGTTGAGAATGACAGAGCAACACATTAGAAGTCTGGGCTCCTGATGATGGTGGAGCTGCCATTCCAAACTTGGACAACCTACCCAAACTTTTTCCTGAGAAAACTGAAGCTTCTTTCTTGTTTAAGTCACTGGTGTTTGGGGTTTTTCATTCCACACAGCCAAACCTAATCCTTACTACTAACATAAATGAGGGGAAAAAAGATAAAAACATACAATAAAGCCAGAAATAAACTTAGCACAAAAATAAATACCATATAGTCTTATATATTTGCTGTGAATAAGTTGCAACTTTAGCTTCACACTTTCTAATGGTCAGTGTGACAATAAGTCTTTTAAAGGACACATCTCAGTGTCATAACGTTTATTTTTTTAATTGCTCAGGAGAAACACAACTGTTTCTGATACTAAGAACAAATTAATTCATCCTAAGAGTCTCCATAAAGAGGGCATCCATCATGTAATATAATAACAACAACTGCCACAACTTCCTTACGGTAGAAACAATTGTTTCATGATGTTCTTCAATACAGGCCAGGAGAATCCAAGTGTAGGTAATTTGAAATTGCCCTGTCTACTCATTTATGTAGTATGCTAGATTGAATGCTCTCTTTCCCATCCCTCACAAACACTCTCTAGGTAGGACTTAGGGAGATAACAGGTGGGAGGATAAGAAGGTGGTTTAAAAAACCAAACTCTACCCATATCCAAGTTGTCTACCACCAGCATCACCATCACCTATGAGAAATGGGCAGGACTGATATGTCCTCCCTTCCATGTACCCCAACCTTTCTTGTTATGATATTTTCTCCTTAAAACACCCTTGAAGTTATTTTAACTTAAATTTTATAGATTATTTCAAATCTGTTAAAATTTTTGTGTGTCTGTCTGTCTGCGTGTCTCTGTGCACTGGAGGAGGAACTCAGTATGTGATTTTTCCATCTCTAGTCCCTACATATCTCTGAATTGCGTAATATAAGTAGATAATGAATAAAATACAACCAAGTAAAGCAGTCATTTACTAAAGAAAAACACAAGGACAAAAAATGTAAATATTTAACTTATGGGTCATGTGTCCCAACTGTGAATACAAAGTGGCGAATGTCAGCAGTTTGTATCCCATAAAGGAAACTAAAATGGTTTCCAACACAACATTCTTTTGCTAGGGGCAGCAGGGAAGACACCCCCAAAGTCACAGAGACACGTTTTCAAAATTTCTAGTGAGATGCTTCCTGATGGAGCCTCATGCCTGCTCCATTGATTCTACAGCATTTCAAGCAGGATCTTGCTCTCCAACCTGGGTTTCTTTCTGGCTCTATCCTGTTGAAGGAATGATTTGTGAGACAGTGTGGGAAATGAGTAGTGAACATGTGCTACCTGAACCAGATGGTTACATACTTCACATCCAATGTGGTACCTTTATACTTCCTGGCTAGGTTTTGTTAAGGTATGCTTTCCTATTACCCAACATTGGATTTGAGAATAGAAGGATACGTTGTTTTTTGTTTGGTGGTTTTTACCCTGAGCATTACTTGTTTTCATGATGCAAATACTGCACTTAAATTGGTAAAGTAGAGATATGAGAGTATATCTGCGGTCATTGCAAGTAACCCAAGTCCCACAGAAACAGAACACAAAATGAATTCCTCTTGATCCCTCAGAGAGGATGATGGAACTTCTATTTTCCCCGGTTTAATTAACTGTCCAACTCCCCTAGGCAGCTACAGGCAAACATCTCAAAACTTTATCACACCAGTCTAGTTGTTATCCTCCAGCGGCCCAAAGCCACCTTTTCACTTATATATGGAATTCACAAACAAATTCATTTCCCACAAACAGAATCTCTAATTAGGATCAACTTCATTTGAAACTGTGCAGCAAACAGGAAAATGAGAGCATTACAGAACATCATTAATAGCAACTGCAAATAAGTTTTTAATCGATCTAGGTATTCCTCTCCAAGAAGTCACTCTTCCCTTCCATTGAGGAAACAGACAATTTTTGCTTGCCATTAGCAACAATCTCAACATCATGCATAATAATAGTAATAATGATCATTTTTTAAAATGCCAGCCAACAACTGGATCTTTCTCATTTAAAAAAGCTTCCAGGAGACTTCCCTGGTGGTCCAGTGGTTGAGACTCCACGCTCCCAATGCAGGAGGCACGGGTTCGGTCCCCGGTCAGGGAGCTAGGATCCCGCATGCCGCACGTCACGGCCAAAATAAATAAATAAATAAAAATTAAAAAGCTTTCATTTGCATTAGCATCTCACTTGATCTTACATCTGCTTTGCATACACTAAAGTAGGTGTTTTTACTTCATTTCACAGGCATAAGGCTGAGGGGTTCACTGTGGGGACTCGTGTTACTGAGGTTTGTCTGATCGACCTTGGACAAGTTACTCAATGTCTCTGAACCTCAGTAAATCTATAAAATGAGGATAAAACTAGTACCTACCACAGACTGGTGCTGTCATGTGCGGTAACAGACATGCGGTAACCCTGGTAAAGCCTTGTAACTGTTGGTTGAGCACGGAGGGGTGAGTTGGTCTTCCCAAGGATGAACGGTTTTTAATTTGCAGAACCAGGAAGAACCTGGCCTGTCAACTCCAGACTTGGGGCTTCCTTGAAGCAAGAATCTATTTAGGGGCGAAACTAAGATCAGATCAGACATTTCCAACACTTAAACCTCTCTTTATTTCTGCCATCCCATCAGCTATGTGAGCTGATGTAAGCTTAAAGACTGAAAGGATTACTGACTCTCCTTTGGGGCTGGGATGAAACACAAACATTTGATGATCAATAGAAGAGTCTGTAAATAATGAACAGCACTCACAGATTTGTGCTTGTAATCCCAAAGGCTAGAAACACCTGTCACATATTGCTTCTCTGCCCTGGCACACTTTGGGGACAATGCACAATGCTGAAGTCCACTGCTGGCCACAAGGTGGCAGAATGTCACCAGCAAGGACGCTCAAGGCCAAACTTCATGCTGGAGCAAATCAGGGCAGGTCGCTGATTGATGTCTGACACCCAAGAAGACAAATGAAATAATCCAGTTAACATCAGCCCTAAACCTAAGTTAGTGACAAATATTCTGTAAATGCCATTCTTCTGCCTAAATGCTCAGCTCTTATTCCAGACAGTAAAATGGGCACCTCATCGATCTTCACCTACAAAAAGGAACCTCAAGGAGACCATGAACTTATTCCAACATATATGACTACTTCTATTTACATGAATCCCAATTTTCAAACATATAAAATAATTGAGAAACTTTAGGTGTTGGGAGCCATCCTCCAGAATCCTCAGAGCTCTCTTATATAATATTTTCTTATAAAGATGAAAATATCTTAAAAATTAAATTATTTCCATATTATGCAATTACCATAAACATTTTAAAACCTGGATTTTCCTACTAACCTACCTGTTTCTGAGCTATCTTCCCTTTTACTTTCTACAAAAGTGAATGTGTAAGGACTATGGAATAATTTAATAGCTTAACAATATACAAGGTTTTACACAGACTTGGATTGTTTTAGAGTTGGATGGTAACTGGGAGATTATTTACTTTAATGCCCCTATTCTCCCAGTGAAGAAAGTAGTACTGCCAGAAGTTAATTAACTTGCCTAAGATAACACAGAAAGTCAGTTCAGAACTGAGACCTGAACTTTTGTCATCTGACTTTCAGGATAGTTTGGACTAATTTAATCTTTCATTTAATTGTGTCAGGAAAGTCATGATTGTCCTT
This sequence comes from Eubalaena glacialis, assembly GCF_028564815.1. Classification (NCBI taxonomy): domain Eukaryota; kingdom Metazoa; phylum Chordata; class Mammalia; order Artiodactyla; family Balaenidae; genus Eubalaena; species Eubalaena glacialis. Next base: position 84,338,200 of record NC_083724.1, on the reverse strand, counting down.
TACCCCATAGAATTGAAAAACTACTTGCAGGAGGAGAAAGTACCAGTCCAGTATCATGCTGTGTGATTCCAGCACTTCAGCTGGATCCGTATTAGAAATTCAGCAGCGGTTAAGACAAAAACTGAGAAGCATCATGATCACAATGGTAATCCCCTCACCCTCCAAAATGTAAAACCCTAACAGATGATCCAGGGGTGAGTCTTTCTAGAACTTGAAAAAGAACCTGCCAGGTCACAGCCACTCCACTGGGATATGAGATTACATAAAATTCAGGCAGAAGGAGCAAAATGCCTCTCCGGGGACTCCGGAGACCCTGAGCCTGTCTCAGGAGGTGTGACTATAAAGTAATGGGTCTGATCTTAAAAAAAGCACAACCAGCGCTTACACATCTAAGTGAGCAGTCACTTTGGGAAGCTGCATATTTGTGCCAGAGATGCTGCAGCGGCTCCAACGTTAACTCTTCTTTGGGACTTGCCTTCAGAGCTTCACCATGTTCTGCCAGATATCTACCATGGGCGTACATCTTGGTTGTGTGAGGGTGGACTTCTTTCTGGAAAACCTCCAGAGTCAGCTCTTGGGAGTAAGGTGGGTGGTCAAGGCAGATAGTAATATTTTGGGATAAAACTGAGTTGCATATAGTCATTGGGTCGATTTCCCCTGTGGCTTATAAATTCGACCAGATGGCTCATCTAGGAAAAGATTCACCTATTGGAGGCAGTCAGGAAAAACTTTAAGGTATTACTAATGTGTACGTTACTGATTTCAAAATAAAGCCTTCTTAATTCCAGTTCTTAATCATTTTGCATCCACTGGTAAGTTACTCTTCTGTCTCCCAACCCATGTCTCAGCTCCTCTAAGGGAAAAGGCCAATTATTAGATTAAATTACATGAAATTGCTGCCATTCAGACATATTTGACCTAAAAAATCATATAATTCAAGCTAATACATTTGAAGTCGTAATATTTAGCCCAGTGGCAAAAAGGAGTTCAACAGCATTAAGAGATGTCACCGTGCTGAGATGGGCGATCCTGAGTGTCAACAATGAATCGCCAGAAAACGATGCCGAACAAACCCACGAGAGGTAAACATCAGTTTTCTCCCTCCATAGTTCTACTTTTTATGCATTTAGGTTTCTTTTCATTATCTAATTTAAACTGCACATCTTGAGGGTGAAAAAGCCAGCCACACATACCAGCAAACAGCCTTTCACAAACAGGGCTATTCTGTAAGAAACATCAGTCTCACCCTAAGTCATAGCCTACACATAATGGCCATATTCCACACATTTGGAAGCAAATTTGCCAACTTGGTCCCTCTAGGTCCTGGGACTCCGCTAGATAGGCCAGATGATCCGATTTTAACTTAACTGATTTCACTAAGGAACGGAGTGTACACTTGGCCTTTCCACCTCCCTCCCTCAGGGCGGATGTGACCTTGCAAATTATGATTGAAGTCATTGTTCTGTGAGTTATCTTTCCCTTCTGGTTTGTTCTTTTTCTTTTTCTTTAAGGTAATTTATTGCAAGAGTTTTTGTTTTTTTGTTTTTTTTTAGGTATTTGGCTTCATTTTAAGACTAAATTTTTCGCCCCAGTTTTATTGAGATGTAACCCTCTGGTTCTTCTTCACTTCATTTTTAGTTTTGTTTTTCCTTGTCCCGTATTTACCATCAAAACAGGATTAGAGAAGCTGTTCCACCATCCCTTCATTTGAATATTCAGAAAGTGTCATTCAATATCACTAACCTGCCTGGGAGAAAAGACTCATTAGGTACAGCAGAGAACTTCTGGATGTTATGTCAGCTAATATATCATTTACTGTTTGTGTGGAAAACTGTGTCATCCATCTGCCTTCTACAGAATTCTCTCAGGAAAAGCTTTGACGAGGGAAAGTGTCACTGATAAAAGCTGGCCTTGAGGAATTAACCAGATGATACGCACAGCTATCAAGATTGCATGTTGAAGAGATGCTTCCCATCTAGATCAAGGCATGGCCAGAGCGGACACAGGCTGGCGTCACAGCCCAGCCCCTCCCATGAGGCTCCCGCCCTGCGCCTCTATCCCAACAGTCCCCAGCCCTCAAAAATCATTGTCGGTGGGAAGTCACTCGGCACATTCAATTATATTGTGACAAATTTTAAATTGTTCACCTGCGCCTCAAAATGGGAAAAGTGGGGCTACGTGACTGTAGAGTTATGATCTCTGCTGGGGACTTCCTGATAAGCTCCAGGTTGGCCAGGACGTATTCGCACATCCTTTGTGTTAGCCCACAAGCAGCTTGGCTGACCCGGCTTCCCCGACCCGACCCTTTTTATTATCGCTGCCCAGAAATGCAGTTCTTGGTTTGTTTTCTTTTTAACAACCTTTTGTGATTACAAAAGCAATATCTTTTCACTATTAAAAAATTAGATCATTTTGCAACATATATATGTATGAGTCATCACATTGTACATCTTAAACTTACACAATATTATGTGTCAATTATACCTCAATAAAGCTGGAAAAAATGGAAAATGTCAATAAGGAAAAAATGGGAAAATTAAAACATCATATTCGTATTCCCCAAGGTTACCACAATTAACACCTATATGTATATCGTGCCACACTTTCTTTCTATGCATATATATCACATATATATATAATAATTCATCTTTCCATGTTCATAAATTTTCTTCTAATCGAATACCTTTCAACCACCTCCCCCCACCACCACACTGTACCCAAAATGCATTCCTGCTAGTTTAGCTAACCAAGCATCCAATCCAGGACCATGCATTATATCAGAGTATTACGCTCTTTAATTTTCTTTTAATCTAGGACACTCATCTCTTGTTACACATCACTGAGTCCTTGAAGACAGCAGGCCAGTTATCTAGCTGAAGTCCTATCCTTTGGATTTATTTGCCTTGTTGCTTCCTTAGGCCATCTGCCATTAAGCTTGTTCTCCCATCTCCATATTCCCTGTAAACTGGAAATTAGATCCAAAGGATTAGGTACAAACACTTCCTGGCTAGAATCCATCAGAGGACCTGTGATGTATTGCGTATTGCACCACATCAGGGGACAGGTAACACTTAGTTGCCTACCATTAGTGTTGCTGGGATTGCCCTCTGGATTAAGGGAGACAAGAACTTAATTCATCCAACTGGGAAGTAATCAGTGGGGTATTACACTGGCAAATTATTTTTGAGACTCTAAACCTTTGTAGCTAATAACCTGATCCCAAAACCATACCATAAGCAAATAGGGAAGAACAGACTGCACAAGTCTGAGACTAACAGCAGGGTTACAGTGAGTGGGGAAGGTAATGCCAAGACTTTTGATTAGTGATCAAAGCTGGAAGAAGTGAATATTAGGGCATTCATAGTGCCCTCCACTTGCCAAAGTAATCGATGGACATTAATGCAGCCTGCTGTAAACCCACGAGCCCCAGGGACTTGGGTGAGACTAAACAACTGATAAAGTCAGCAGTGGTATTGTGTAATTTTTTTTCCAGAAGAGCTCTTACAGGAGATCGAGGACTCTGATTTCTCTTTTAACACTCATTAGTCAAAGTTACAACACCAGGCTCACATGTGCAAGTTCTTCAGAAACAAGAACTGGATTTAATCCTCCCCAGAGGAGCCTGATCTAAGTACCTGCTTCAGCTGCAATCCCGTGAGCTGGGTACCATCACAGCAACTAGGCAACGGCAGGATGGGATCCCATCTCCCCACCTACCCACTTTAGTCCCACTCTCCATCGTGGGGGCCATAATTTTGTGACAATGACCCCGTGCAGTGAGGTTGTTTGTTGATCCATGGTTACTGAGTTCACTGCTAGACAGGGGACATCAAATGGGGCCCTCTCAGGTACAGGCAGCGTCAGGCACCCACCCCCACCAGGAACAGGGATGACCTGGTACTCTTGTTAGCCACGTACGGTACAGGTTGTACTGCTTTGCTGCTTGCTTTTTCAAGATGAGAGTGGCACAATATTTAAGACAGCAGGAAAAACCAGAATTTGTCAATCCTTTAAGCAAGTACAACTGGAAAGCCTCAGAAGGAAGATGCCTCTGAATATGTTTACCTCTGTGCCCCTGAGCAAAACATTCACGTGATAACTCAGAGCTGAGGTGGCTCTGTCTGACTGCCAGCATGGCCTATTTCCAGAATAATAACAGAGATGTGCAATTAACCTGGATAAGGCAAATTAGCCCAGGATGTACGAGGGAGAGAAAATAAATACCACATACCACAACCCCCGCCCCCCGCAACACAGACTACCAGAATTTGGCCTCAAGCAAATATAATAGATTTAGACTAGTTCAAGTGAAACTCTTGGGGCAGCTCCAATAAGTCTTCCTGTCTCTCCTACTATGTAGAAAGAAAATCTGGAAGGGCTCCTGGGACCACTGCAGTGGTCTTCTGAGTGCTCAGAGTTAAAAGGGGGGTTCTTGCATGGCTGGTAGATACAGAGCCTTTGGCCAAGTGGAAGCTCAATAACTTCTGACTAAATGATCCAACCAGGTAAATTTCCTCCTAATGGACATCAAGTTGAAAATTAAAAGGAAAAAGAAGAACACAGTATTTAGAAAAATGGGTCCTAGAGGCTGTTCTACCAGCTGCTTCAACTCCAAGAAGGCGTCTCTGGTCTCTGATTTTAGTACAAGAAGCTTGTACAACCAGTTAAGCGGGAAGTGTGCCATCCGCCCTGCCAGCAGCCCCTCGTTAGCTACCTCTGACCTGTTGAAAAGCTGAAAATAGAACCTTGAGCCATTCTCTCTGCAGCTCAACTCCTATAATTCTCTTTCTAAATATTAGCAGCTGCCCCGTTACGCCATAGTTTTAAAAGTACTTGTCCCTTTTTGCCTTCTTTGACCACGTCAACCACCACACTACTTTTCTTCAGGAAAAAGCTTTTTATGTAAAGAGTGAATTGCCTTTTTATTTGCTTTTCTCCCTATGTAGCTAGGCGTGCTACATTTTTTCTCGATGGCTTTTATACTTGGTTAAAATCACCTGGAAAAAATCAGTAGGGAAGAGTAGAGTATTTCCTTAGTTACCCATTGGCCACAGTAACTGAAGTCCACAGAAATCCATTTCGCATTTCCTATTAAAATTTTATAAGCATTTAAAATATTCACTTGGGTGCATCGTGTTTTCTTTTGCATCCCAACTGAGTTTCTTTTCCAGCCTGAGGTCTAAAGTCTGGCTGATTTTCCTCAGTGGCTTTACTCACTTAAAATAATTTTTTTCCCAATAAGTAAACACCCAATTCTGTTCATTAAACCAGTGACCTTTGAGTTTTCTAACACAGTTCTCCAAAGCTGGAGCCAAATGTTGACAACGCTTTGGTTGATAGGCACACACAGATTAAACTGTCTGCCCCGAGATATATTTTTCTCCCCAACTTAGAAGGATTCCCTACTTTAGATGCTGGGCTCCCTACAAATCATAACCAAAAGTCACTGCAGCTTGCCTTTCCCAGGTTTAAAGCCAATACAGATGCCCTCTCTGGCACATGAGTGGAATAGAACTTTACTAGCCCCCCATTCCTCACTCTCTAGATCCTTATTTTAGGGAACCTAGACCCAACCAGGCTGAACATACCTTGTAACTCCCTAGAGGCTCTCAAAGATCAGACTTCTCAAAGAACTTACTTAAAACTCAGATTCCCAGGCATCACCTCCCACAGACTCTGATTCAGTAGGTCTTAGTGGGGTCCATGAATCTGCATTTTTCAACAAACTCCTGTCCCCACCTCAAGTAAATGGCCCTTGGAACTCACTTTGACAAACACTGCTCCAAGAGAGCTCATCTCAATGGCTTTTGATCAATGCTGTGTTCACTCATTTACCCAGCAAACAGTGGCCTGCTATGTGTAGGCTGTCACTCAAGGGGCAGATAAATTTCACTTGGGTCCTACCCTCAAGAAACTTATGGTCTAGCAGGAAAAAAATGAGACATGAACATAAGTATCTACTCAAAGGGAGTGAGAGATTTGTCATGAAAAAAGAACAGAGTTCAGAAGAGGAAGAGTAACTCTGAGCTGGAGAGGGATGGGGGACGGCTTTATGGAGAGGTGACATAGGCATTAAGTCTGAAAGAATGTGTAGTATTTGGGCACATGGAGGTAAAGAAGAGGAGGCATTCTGAAACACAATAGGCGGAAGCAACTGCACTGTGTGGGGAAGAGGGAGTCATTCAACGGGCTTGGAGCACAGGGTGCAGGAAGGGGCATAGAAGCAATCCAGTCGAGCTTATAGAAGAGAGTTGTGGCCAATCCTGAAGGGCTCTGAATGCCAAGTACAATGACTTGGTTACAAATAAGATCTTGAGGTATACCTGGCAAAGGAGTGAACTGCAAGCAGATTTGCAAGTAGTCCCAAGCTGCCCCAAGCATGTAGTAACATGGTGGCCCTGGGCATTTGCCCAAGGAGGTGGGAAGAAAGTCTACTAAGCTCTTCTCTGCGAGGATCCCTCAGCCCTGCAGTCCAGCCAGGAGCCTCATACACTATACCTCAGAATACGACATCCAGTGTCAGCTCAGGAACCCACTAATGTTAGAAAAGGATTAGAGCATTCAGCAGTGGATTTTACCACCATTGAACCTATAAATTCTCCTTGAGTTGGAAGGATGAGAAAAAATGTAGAGCTAGAGCGCTCCATGCTCTCACACTTTTATCCTCTTGAGAACACTGCTACATCTCTATCATCATGTTCCACCACACACACACACACACACACACGCGCACGCACGCACACACACTTAAAACTGAAGGGAGACTGAGCTATAATCTGTTGGCAGGTTAAAAATAAGAACACAGTGCTATTAAGACTAGACTTTCCCTGGCAAAATTTCCCATATCCAGTTTAATGAATAATTTTTATTTGTGTGTATAGCACTTTGTAGGCTTGCCGGGGGTTGCAACTTCCCTATCTAGACCATAACTATGAAATGACTCATTCTTTCTAGTCATAACAGTTCCATCCCCCACCACGCCACCACCCCCCTCAGATACAGGTTCCCCCAACTCAGGGGCTGACTGTCCATCCGCACATCACAGGATCCTGTGAAAATCCTTAATTAGAAGGTCAGTTCCTCTGCATGAACTTCAGAATCACCAACAGCACAGATTACATGAGCAAATTGTACCCATAAATTCAGCTCCCACCCTATTTTTCACCTTAGTCTAATCAAAAATACAAACAACATGTGCCAGAGAGAAATGAATTACAATCAGAAGCAGGGACCCAGAAGAAGCAGAGGGACGTTAGGATTATTTGCCCAGGTAATGGGTCATTTCTCCAGGAAATCTAATCAGAGGCGATAATAACATGTACTTTTTCAGGGAAGGAGGGTTTTTCCTGCTTGCTTTACGACCGCAGCACAAGCTTTAGCAAGTGCAATATGTCCCTCGTGACCTTTTTGCACATCTACTATTATAAAGAGCCATTCGATGGGGAGTTAGGAATACAGCGCCTACTGCTCTCTGCTGGTTTTACTGACAGGCTATGCCAACAAATTAAAGAGAGTAGCTGCCTAGTCCTGCAGCCAGGCTGGCCCATTCCTTGTGTGACCTGCTCACTGTGGATCATGCTTTAGAAGAGGCCAGGAAGAACGATCTGAACGCCCGTGCTCCCCTTTGCATGAATGTGCACTGACATATCTTCAATTAGAGCCTCCTGGCAACCATCTCTGTCTGCTCCAATGCAGGTGCACGTGAAAGCAGATCAAAATGGAATATGGGACTGGAGTTAACACTACTGTACAGTACGCTTGAAAAGTTGCTATGAGAGTAGAGCATTAATGTTCTCACCATAACAACAGCAACAACAATAAAACGGTGAGATGAAACATGTGGTAAGTAACCTTATTGTGGTAAACATTTCACAACATATGAGTCAATCAGATCATTGTGCGCCTTAAACTTACACAATGTTATAGGTCAATTATATCTCAACAAAGCTAGAATAAAAAATTTTTGATTAAAAATTATGGAATGCGTATATGTATACGTATAGGTGATTCACTTTGTTATACAGCAGAAACTAACACACCATTGTAAAGCAATTAGACTCCAACAAAGATGTTTAAAAAAAAAAAAGTATGGAATGCGGACCTTCCATGAGTCAACGCTGGCCTCTGTGGAGACCCGGCAGTAACTGCTGGCCAAGGCTGGCAGGGCTGGGAGCAGTGATAAAGGATCTTTAGCAGGAGATCAGTTTGCAAGCTGGTTCCTGCTGGGAGGACAACTAGGACCTGCAAAACCTGACAGGGTGAGAGAGTGGCATGGACATATATACACTACCAAATGTAAAATAGATAGCTAGTGGGAAGCAGCCGCATAGCACAGGGAGATCAGCTCGGTGCTTTGTGACCACCTAGAGGGGTGGGATAGGGAGGGTGGGAGGGAGGGAGACGCAAGAGGGAAGAGATATGGGAACATATGTATATGTATAACTGATTCACTTTGTTATAAAGCAGAAACTAACACACCATTGTAAAGCAATTATACTCCAATAAAGATGTTAAAAAAAAAAAAAAAAACCTGTCCCTTTTTTTCACCGGGGCATCTGGGATGTCTGCCAAGGCTGCTGGCCCTGCCCAGCTGCCCAAAGGCACAGCCTAAATGCTCACGGAGGTAACACACACACACACACACACACACATGCAAACTGCCACCGGTTGGAAATGGGGCTACCCTAGAAGGATGCTCGGCAGATGCTTCAAGCTGGGATAAATCAATGCTGCGAAACTTAGATTTCAGAATCCTGGAACTAAGGGTCTAGAACTGTGCTTTTCGGTATGGTAGCCACTAGTCATGTGTGGCCACTAGCGCTTGAAATGAGGAGAGCCTGAATTGAGATCTGAGCTGTGCTTTAAAGTATAAAATACACGTGAGACTTTGAAGACTTAGCATGAAATAAAGAATGCAAAATATCTTGTTACTTTCTATATGATCAAATTTTGAAATGAAAATAGGTTGGATTATACTAGATTCTTATTGCTAGTGTAACAAATTACTACCAAATTTCGTGGCTTAACACCGATTTTTTAGATTACAGTCATGGAGGTCAGAAATCCAAAATGGGTCTCACTGAACTAAAATGCAGGTGTGTTCCTCTGTAGGCTGTAGGAAAGAATCTGTTTCCTTGCTTTTTCCAGTTTCTGGAGGCTGCCCATAGTCCTTGACTCATGGCCCCCTTCCTCCATCTTCAAAGCTTGCACTATTCCATCTGTCTAACCGTTCTTCTCTGACCACAGCCAGAAAAGAATTTCAGCTTTTAACAATCCATGTGATTAGAACAGGCCCAGATAATCCAGCATAATCCAGATTTATCTCCTCTCAAGGCCCTTAACTTAATCACATCTGCTAAATCCCTTGTGTCCTATAGGGTAACATACCACAGGTGGCAAAATTAGAATGTGGACATCTTTGGAGGCCATTACTCTGCCTACCACATGGATATGTTGGATGAAATACAATATATTATTAAGATTAATTTTACCAGTTTCTTTTTTACTTTTTTAATGGGTCTACTAGAAAAAATTGTAATTGTGTATGTGGCTGTAGCATTACATTTCTATCAGACATTGCTAGTCTAGGGCTTTTTAATCACCAAGATTCACTACATGGACCACTTTAGGGTGCCCAGATCCTCTCTAGGGCACAGGGGTACAGCCCTGAGGTGACCTCCACTCCTAGAACACAGCCACGTGGCATATACCCTATGCTCAGGGTGACCATATGCCCCTGTTTGCCAGGGGCAGTCCTGGTTTACACTGAGGTCCCAGCAGAATTAGTATCAGTGTTCCCACTCACTCTCAAAATGCCCTGGTTTGGACGATACATTAAATGTTTGTCCTGCTCATGCGTACTGTGTGAATATGAAGCTGCTCACCCATCACCAACCAGAGCCTCCAATCGATTTGCTTGTGAAGGTAATGGGTTTGCACTGGTCTTCACGTCCCGCCCCGCTGGACTTTCCCAGTCTTCTTCATGAGCAACGGCTCTCACAGCAAGTACAGCTGACACATCAAACTAGTTGGCTGTAAGCTAATCAACTTTTGAGTTTTTTAATTATACTTTGCTGTCATTTTATAATTATAAAAATAGCACTATAATTATAAAAATAAATCATTATAATAATCCATAATGTAGAAAACGTTATGTGTCCTGTAATTCTCCACACACATCCCCATAAATAACCAGTGTCAACAGTTAGCTGAACATTCCTTCAGGTATTCTCTTCTATGTGCAACAAGTTTGGTTGTAGAGTCTCAGTTCAATGAAACAAGTGTGAAGCTGGTTTCACTGTTCTTTTACGGGCATCAGGAAGACTAAATCTAGCTCAATCTGTTAAACTTAATCATCCAGTAATGATTAAATCCAGTTTGAACTTAATCTCTTTCTCTGGTTAACACTCAGTGAAACTCAGGAAGTATAATTATTAGTGCTCAGTTCAAAGTCTCAGCCCAGAGGTTTGTTTGAAGATGCCTGAAGTAAAGAAGGGAATGCCAGACCCACCTTCTCACACCCTCTATTCTCTGTTCCAGCACAGCTTTTATTGGTGTGTGTGTGCATTTGAAGGGTACAGTCCCCTTTCCGCTGGCCATTGCCGGCTCTCTGTGCAGAGGTGGACATGGAAAGGTGGTGCTGCCTATTGGATGATTGGTCCCACAGTGAAGACTTCTGCCAAGCATGTCCTTATTTAGGCAATAAGGGCTACCAGGCACTCATAGCCAGGACATGGTAGCATTGCTTTTCCTCTCCTTTCTGTACAACCCCAAGTGGTAGGTGCTGTATCCCTTGAAGTGTGTACATCTTCCACTTGACCAGGTGCGTGTCCTTCACCCAACATCCTCAGTCCCTAGCTTCCGCAATGGAATCTCCCACCTGCTCTGCTGTGCTCCCATGGGTACTGGGTGGGTGAGCTGAGGGTCTACCCAGCACCTCCAACCGCACAATTCTTTAAGGGCTTTTCCTTCTTGAGAAAACTCCACAAATTCCAGGAGCAATCTGGGCCTGCTGGCCAGGTTCCAGGGTTACCCTCAAACCTCAGAAGCAATTTTTGCATGCCCTCTCAGAGGAGTTCAGGTCTTCTGAACATTAGCTGCCCATACTCTTTGCTTGGCCTTGCAATAAACACTGCACTTTTCTTCACCACAACCCAGTGTCAGTAGATTGACTTTACTGCACAAGGCGAGCTGACCCAAGTTTGATTCAGTAACAGGAATATTACTATCCCAAGAATCCTGCTGCCCCTGTCTGCCTCCCTCTCCAGCCATCTTTGTAAATGGAAGGGGTGGTAATATTAAGTTCTTCTGGAACCCACTTCAAAAAGCCTGTGTAGTTGCTAGATGATGAGCAGCCCTCATTGACAGCTGGGGCTGATTCCTCAGGTATCAGGTAAACCTAGAAGGAACAGAAAAGTTTCTCCACAGGTATTTACACCCTCCTACACATCCTAACAGATTTTGCTTCTAAGGTGTCCCTCAGGAGAAATTCTCCCAAGTCCTAGCATTGAAATGAATTCTACACAATTACTTCAACTGTTAAGTAAAACACACATATGATTTTCAATATTTATGTAATTGCAACTTAAAGGCAAAACAAAAGAATAGTGACAGAAGAAATGAAACTAGGCAAATCTTGCACAGATTATCCCCATCATAAACAAGCAAGTCATAAATAGTCTGAGGGGGAAGTGATGCCCCAGGCCACTCAATGGCTGCCTTTGCAACACTCAGCTGCTGGCAAGACCAAAACATAAAATAAAGCTCATCAGAAATGTTATAAGATCAAGTCACGAAAATTGACCAGAAAGAACCAGAAAGAAAAACAAAAAGATGAACTATAAGAGGGGAAAGATAAGCGTTCCAGAGAATCAGTCCAGGAAGTCCAAAATCCAATGAAGAGAAGTTCTAAAAGAGAATGAAAAAAGCGGAGAAGCAGAAATTATGAATAATCATGACAATAATGGTAATACATTTCAGCTTGAAAATTCTCTGCATAATGAATGAATAAAGAATCATGAAAATTGAATTTCCAAATGAACTTTAAGAGAAAAACAATGATTTGTACAAAGAATTGGCCATCAAATTAACATCAGCTTGAAGAAGGAAGGCACAATACCTTCAAAATTCTAAATGAAAGTTATTCTCAACCTATAACTCTATCCAGTCAAATGATCTATCAAAGAAAATGGAGTAAATACTATTTTTGTACAGGTTCCCAAAAATGTACTTCCCATGCACCCTTTTTAAGGAAGTTAATGGAGGAGATGTCCTAACAAAATAATAACTGATACATATCTGGCACTCTCTGTACCAGGTACTATTGGAGGTGCTTTACATATATTAATTGGTTTACTCCTCACCACACTCTTATGAGGTGTGTGCTATTATTATCTGCATTTTTTTCAAGGAGGAAATTAGGCTCAGAGAATTTAGGTGATTTGTTCAAAATCTCACAGCTCATAAGTACTAGAGAAAGAAGGAACTGAAATAAGAAAGAAGACAAGGGATCCAGGAAAAAGAAATTCAACCAAGAAAATGGCACAGAAAAACTCAGGATGATGCATAGTGTAGCCCCTAGATGCTCACTGGTCAGCAGATGTTGAGCATTGTCGTCCAATTTGGAGCTGAAGGACGGAGGACTCTGGAAGCAACATCTGCAAGGGGGAGGAATCGATTGATGAATTATCTGATATTTTTGACTATCCGGAAAATGAAATTGATCAGTGGGGGACAGATCTGGTGGGACGTAATTATAGCACACTATTTGGCTCTATAGCTAAGACATAATAATGTAAACACGGCTTATCGATTTTGTAAAAAAATGTTTTGATACAAAATAAAATAGGAAGAAGGGATAAACTGTGTGTGATGAGGAGCAGGGGAGTGAGATTGTGTAAGAAATTTAAATCCTCATTAGCCAAACAAAGAGACAATGTCTAAAATCAATAAATCCAGAAATGGCAGCACAAGCATATTCTTAAATGGCAGCAAATACCGAAATAAATGGTTGAAAACATTTTAAAGTATTTGCCTTTGGGAAGTGGGACACAGGGTAAAAAGGGATGGAAAATTTTAGTACTACCTAATCTTTTAATTAATCCTTTAAAATATACATTAGTTACCAAATTCTATTATTTTTTTCAATTATATAAAAAAGAATAAGGTGACTAACAAGAAGTATGAAAAAAGACTATTGACTCAAATATATGGGTCTGACCTGTTCTAGATTCCCAGTATTCAGATATGTTAATGTTTTTTGCATATATGGTATAATATGGAATATTAAATATGAGATGACATTTAGGAAGTTTAAAATATATACAGTCATTAAAACCATTTTATTTAATACAAATATATCATGCAAATCAATTGTTCAACTATAACCACGTAGCCTATGGCTTTGATGTTTCTTATGTTTAAAATTAGAGGTGAAGTTATCATTTGGATGTTATAAGAAGCACGTTAGGTTTACATTTTTTCCTTTAGACCTTTTTGCATTTTTCTAAATTTTCTTCAGTTAAAATACACTGCTTTTCTACAGAAAAAAAAGCTTAAAGGGGAGATTTTTAAAAAGACAATGTATTTGAATTTTAAAACTAGATTCATACGCTACTTTGATAAATCCAAAAATTTAATGAGAAAGAAAAGAATTTAAAAGAGGAAAACATTTTTTTTTTTAAAGAAAGAGAATGGAAAGGAAAAATGTCCCTGTATCATACAAGAACATTTGGTTTTTCTAAGTGACTCAAACCTAACATAACACATTCCAAAAGAATTTATTTCACGTTTTGTTGTATGAGACTCTCAACAATGTTACTCAAAATCCCAGGCCATGGGCTGAGGATTGGAAACCCTCCATTACCTAGAGACTGCTCAGTGTGACGGTAAATGCTGTAACATAAAATGGAAAGAAACACTGGGCTGCCCCCCTCCCTGATGTAGAATCCCAAGCAGGAGGGAAAGAGAAGAGAGTGAAATGACGACAAAATTCCCTTCCCTCTGAAACTGTTGCCCATGTATAGATGATAAATCTAAGAAAAGCTGCCAAGAGGCCCCACAAATGCACGGCTCTCCTTTGCTAAGCCTGAGGCATGGCTGTTACACAGAGGACTGCTGGGAGTTTCATGTCAAAAGGTGACTTGATGGAACCCTTTTCCCTCACTCGTAATTTATTTAAATGCCAAGAATCTTAATGCAGACTGTCAACAGCTCCATGTAACGTTTAACACGTGTGACCTCACTTGAGTCCCTATCTCTCTTTAAGTACTTTAAAAACACATTATCATCTCATCTCAGTTTACAGCAGGAGCTTAAAGAAATGCCATTTCTTGAAATGAAATGTCACATAAATCACAGCTGCAAAGGTCTGTGACAAAGCCAGCCTGATTGCCCAACACCCCACAGCACACACGAAGGCAGGAAATCTGCTCTGAAAACAAAGAGAAGACATGTCTGTCTGCTACAGAATTCCCAGCATCAAGGAATGCCCTCCAAGTGTTTCAAAAAATTCCTGTTCAAAAATAAAATGCAGATTTCTGGGGCATCCTGGTATGTTCTCTAAATCACCACACAACCACCTGGTCCAAGTATGGGGGAATTTTTGAGAATGGCCCTGGTATCTGGGGTGTCTTTAGGGCCTTGAGACTGCCTGGAATGGAGGGATGTGGCTTAACTGTCCCTAGAATGTCTGGTCCAATACCCAAGAGCACTGATGCCAGTGTACCTTGGATAAAGGTCTGAAAGATGGCTGAACTGAGCCTGAAGGAGATCCTCTAGTACCTTCAGGCAAAACTTTTCCCAGGGAGTCTTCAGTGATGACCTGCAGGCTCCCAAGAAGAGCGTAGGCTCTGAGGAACCCCCAAAATGCACTGAAAGTGCCAGAACAGAGCAGCATCAGCTCCCATGGCATAAAGCCACACGGGATGTTTTATGGCATAAATTATAATTACACACCCCTGAATAACCTGGTGCTTCCTGGAGGCCGTGCCCAGCTCCCTATTTATTTATCCCTAACCTGTTTTCCACAGCCTCCACATTCCCACAGGCATGAACCAGAACCTCTCCCTGAGTCCTGGACGAAACTCAAGTGTCTGCCCAAGGGCTTAACTTTCCCCCACCCCGCACTCTACCTCCATCCCTGTTGCCCATCATAGCCCCCAGGGGTGTCCGATGCTCCAACTCGCCACCAACCAGACTCCTCCACCACCTCTGAGATTGCTTTCCACGCTGTAGTTTGCCAAACTACAAGGCAGCTTCCAACTAGCCTCCCCTGATTAAGTAGGAAGTGGTCACCTGTCCCTCTGTGCCCATGCTCCAAACAGGAGGGATGTGAATGGTGTCACAAGCCTTTGACTGCCTCTTTCAAATGCCATCTTTCTCAGGTATCCACTCTCCTGACCTGGTGGGAAGGCCAATGTCAGTCCCTTTTCCAATCCAGCTGCGCTTCCTTTCCCTCCCATCATCAGGGGCTTACAGGATCCAGAGGCGGGCGGGGAATCTCTCAGCATCTGCTTCCCGGGCTGCCCTTGCTCCTTGCAGAGAGATAGTGGGTCTGCCGTGTGGCCACCCTCATTGTTCTTCCAGGGATGGGCTTCCCAAGCAGGCAGGCCTCGTGAAGCTTCCCGCAGGCTCCCCGGCCCAGCCCACTGCACGACACCGGCAGTGCCCCCAGACCCTGCCCCCTCAGGAGCCAGGCTTGGACTCTTTAGGCCTTGCCACTCAGGCTTGAGCTCTGGTCCTCTTTAGGCCCTGAAATCTAACCCCACCCTGGGGCCAGCCTGCTTTTCCAAACCAGAAAATACAAAGCCTTTATTCACTTGCTTTTCCTTAATAAATGGGCTTAATTGCCAGTGAGGAGTCATTTGATGGTCCCAAGGGCCAGATCCCAGATCCTAGAATAGGAAAAAGTTGTTTATATTTAAGGAAGGGAAGGAGACTAGAAAATAAGGTTGGTGTAGATGGTTTTTAGATACCACTTATATAAAACGGTACTGTTTTTTAATATATGTGTTTATTCATCAAACATTTAGGGAGTGGCTATGGGCCCATTAAAATGCTAGACAACGGGAGCCATGGAACCTGCTCTCAGGTAGGTATCTGGAAGCATCCTGTGAACAGCCATCAAAGAGACTCCTATCAACCACGAGGAAACACTATTTATTATCTCTTAAAACCACTCATTATTACTTGTCTGTAGGCGCAGAGCGTAAATTTCCATATCTTAAATTACCCATTGGTTACTTTGCTCTTTAGAGAGAGGGCTGTAGATTTGATTTCCTTAGGGTAGAGCCCTCTAGGACCTCAATACCAAAAATCACAGGAGTTTTCCTGGATTTGGGGCTATGAAACGTAAAACTCCTTCACTCACATCACTTGATCCCTCTTACAGAAGAATTACGGGTGGCAAGCCTGCAAGTCCTCTGATTACATTTATAAAGAAAGAAAGCAAAGCTCAGAGAAGTTAATTTCCAAAGAGGGGGCTAATCCACGGGGAAAGGGCCAGGTTTTAACCAATGACTCATCTACATAAGTAAGCAACTCATGAACCCCAATTCACAAAACCTTGTGTTCCTAACTGGAAGCGGAAAGAAAGCTGGAAGCATTGCACTCCTGAGGGAGGGGGTTTGAGAGGTGGGGATGCTGTGGTCATCAGAGTGGGATTTACCACAAAGCTGATAAAGCTTAAGTTTCAGGGTCCTGCACTTACATAAGCTCCTTTGGAGGCTCATAATATGAAAAGGTAACCCTTCATACACATTTCAACCAGGAGACTAATTTCTCACTTGTTTCAAGTTTGTAATTTGTTGGATTCTGTTTTCTCACTTTAAATAAATATTTGTTGTTCAAAAATAAAAATTCGCTGAAATTAAAAAAAAATTCTTTTCCTTAAATAGGCTCCCCCAAGATCGTATAAGTTCCCAGCAACCTGGTTCACCACTGTTCTACTTTTGTTTGGCAACACGAGGGTGGTCACAGGGTACTGAGGCATAGAGAAGGGAATTGCCAACCCCGACAGACACCATCCCTCACTTTACCAAACAGAGACACCCATATGTAAATAGCATGTAAAGTTAATTTTTAAAAAGCCTCCTTTTAATTGACTTCCTACATATCAAAGGAGAAAACAAAGATGATCAGTGCCTGGGGGAAAAGTTGCCAGGCAAGGAAATAACCACTAGCGAGTAAATTAACTGAGAACTCACAAAGGGGGAAAAGTGAGGAATTTTTAAGTGTAATGAAGGAGGTTTCATGGAGGTTATGCTAATTAAGGACTGAGAACTCTTCAAAGGAGGCCATAGGTCTGTACCGGGTTGGTTAAAACAGCCCCATCTTTTATTGGTCAGGAAAGTCTTCAGTTAGGCCCAGAGAGGGTCTGGTGTCCCCCAGGCCACTGAAGGCTCGTGGTCATTTATCAGCTTTCAGCACGTCAGAACCAGCTATGATGAAGCATGGCCTTCGGTTTTGATATCTCCTGGGCAAGCACTGCTGGAAGTGGAAAATTTTCTTTGAGCGTACAATAAGCCAGGAACAATAAGGTACTCAGCTTAGGGCTAATCAACCTGACAACCATGAATGATATATATTATTAAATGATTAAGTAAACTGAAAGTGCTCAGAACAGTGTCTGGCACATAGCAAGTGCTACATCATTATTTGCTAATATTATTATAAGCATGTATATACCCTTTCTAGTCTGAGAAACTGAGATCCAAAGTGGTCAAGTAACTTTCTCGAGACCACCCAACTAGTGGTGATGGAGCTGGATTCCCAATCCAGTACTCTCTGACTTCTTTCTTTAGCCAAAACTGCCCCTTTGCACAGAAATCCCTGGATAAATGTCCCAGTTTCCTGGATTCCTTTGAAAATTATACTAGAAAGAGAACTCTGAGCATGCACTTATTCACCCTCATAGGGCTCAGGATGCAGTTGTGGTCTTTGGATGAGAATTTGGAAGCAAGAGGACCTCAGTCCCATGGAACACAGCCCTTCTTCCTTCAGGTCTATGACTGGAGCAGGGCTGCAGGACAGGACAAATTCTGAGACTCTGTTCAGAGAATGGATGGCCTGGAACATAGAGGACCCCAGCGAGGAAGATTATGTTTTCCAAAAGTGGCCACGATATCTCCCACCCCGTTTACTCTTCTTACAATGCATGCGATATGATTTTTTAATAGACTTTTTTATTTTTTTATTTTTATTTTTTGGCTGCGCTGTGCAGCTTGTGGGATTTTAGTTCCCTGACCAGGGATTGAACCCGGGCCCTCGGCAGTGAGAGCGCGGAGTCCTAACCACTGGACCACCAGGGAATTCCCTAATAGACTTTACTTTTTCAGAGCAGTTTTAGGTTTACAGAAAAATCTCACAGAATTTTCTGGGGGCCCTCACACCCTCGACCCTTCCAAGGACCTGGCAAGAGCTCCAACAATGTGTTCACATGGTCATGTGTTATGTAAAGTTTGCAAAAATAAGATTTTTAACCTTAATTGGTCTATTCCACTGTTCTTTCCACTCTCTTTTCCTCTATCACACTTCCCTTCATGTAGGGTGGTTTTGGAGTGGCCACAGGTATTTCGGGATACAATTGAAGGAGAGTTGGTGATGCACGTAGCTTGAGTTTAGCTTGGGACGTGTTTACACATTTCACAGTCACATTTGTGTGTGGTTTAGCCATCCCTTTGTAGGGATGGCTTCCAGAAATACTCCTGCTGCCCACCGTGCCAACACCAAATATCATGGCATGAAGACCCCAGGCCAGAGACTGCATCAGGAAACAAAAGGGCCCCATGGCACTTGCTACTGCAAGGATGAGGATAATGGAGGAAAAACAAGGACTGAATTGTGTGCAGCCATAAGCCAGTCTATGGGAAATTCTTCCACTCGTCAGAGGTGTAATATTCTAAGCAGAGGACCCCTGGTCAAAATTCCTCTTATTAAGAATACTCAATACGGCTGATACAATAATAAACCTATCATACAATTTTTTCATTTTTGTTGGAAATTATGCAAAATGGAATGTATCAGAATTCCTGTGTATATAGGGTACAAACAGTAATACAAACAGTTGCTGTGTGATGTCCCATGTTTTATGCACCCCAAGGTGTCAGACTGGAGCTTAGCATATATGACGCATCCTTTCCTGACAAAGTCTAACAATGTCTGATGAGATGGCATGCGAAATTGCCACCAATGCTCAGAAATGGCCTGGAAGAAAAAGAAAACAGTGCTCCAGTGACAAAACTCCTATACATAGTCATCAATCGGTCAACAGGTGCAGTTATAAGTGTAATTTGATTACCCGACTATATAACACGATTCAACTTGGTGGGAATTTCAAAATGTATCTGAATTGCTCATATGGACCTTATTTTCATATTAATTTTATATATTGTCTTCAGAGTTACTGATCCTACCAAAATAAATATGACAGGAGGGAAATATCCTGGTGGAAGCCGATAATGTAAATCAAAAAGTAAAAATTAGCAGAGCTTTAAGGTGTCAAAAAAAAAAAAACTCTCTTGCTTTTAGAAGATAATGGAAACTAAAACCTTTGATGATCAAAATCATGAAGATAAGGGAAAAAGAATCACAACAGCCAATAAAAGGTAAATGAAAATGAAAATATTGGGTTGGCCAAAAAGTTACAGAAAACCCCGAACGAACTTTTGGGCCAACCCAATAGAAAAGATAAAGGTGATTAGGAGAATCAGGACACTAATACAGGAAACAAAAGGAAAGAAGCCGGATGGCATTGTAAAGGAAAATACAGTTGGTGCAGACAATGGAGCAAGCCTGAGACACACAGCTTCTTTATTTTAATAAATTTGGTGGCTTTGCTACATGTCCTTTACTTTGCTACATGTCCTCTCTTATCTAGCCAAGAACAGAGGGGGGAAAAGTATCTTAGAGATTTGTCAGGCACAAAATTGAGTCTATTATGTTGTTTTCTGCAGTTTGTGAAATTTCTGATATTTGTCTGCTTCTTAAAATGTGTAGTTTGTTTGACTTCTTTTCCAATTCTAAGCATTCCTTTTGATAACTAATTTTCTAATTGTGATTTTGTACTATTTTTCTTCAAGAAAGTCCCTGAATTATCTGAGCTTCAGGCCCTACTAACCACAGATCTGACTCCAGAGACTGGTTGTGCAGTTTGAACCCCTGCCAATCAATGTCAAACGATATTCAGACATTATTCTCTGCCCAAAGGAGAGGATCCGGAAGGGGAAGAGACAGATCCAGATGGCCCCACACGTTCGCTTTTCTCTCTGATTTGGAGAGTTTAGTGAAAGGTGCCAACCAGGGTTCTAGTTTTGGGAAGAAATAGAGTATGTTGGCAAGTGTTGGCTGCTTTTTGTACCTTTTAAGAAGACTCAACAAACAGTGGATTCAGGTGAGGTAACCAGTTTGAAAGCAGAGAGGGAGAGAAATAGCACTATGCCAAGGCAGAAAGGTCCTTTCTGCTGAGACCCTTAAATCTAAGTTGACTCTCAGAGTTGAAAAAGGCAACTGCTAAATAATTACCACTTGTAATATAAAAGAATGAATGAATAAATAAATGAGTAAATAATAAATAAATAAATAAAAATTTTAAAAGGCCACCTGCTCCTCTACATAGATTCTAGTGCCAATATCTGTAAAGTCATAGCCTTTATCCACCTTAATTAGCTTAAACACAAAGAGATTGTTAAGGATATAAAGAGCTCATAAAATTGCTGGAAAAGCTGAAGAAGCAGGCTGTAGCTGTAGGGCAGTTTCCCAAGTCAGCAGTTTCCATTTCTACAAATGGCAGCAGCTCCCCAGTGGCTCAGTCTGGTGGTGTGGTTTTGGAAGGCATCCTTGAATCTCAGTCTAGGGTCATTTTCTGCAGAACTCTGGCCAGTACATCTCATTTAAGAACAGTGATAATAATCCATAGGCCTTATCTCTTGCTGTGAGAATAAAAAAGATCTTTCCACAAGGGCTTAATTACCAAAATACACAAACAGCTCATACAACTCAACAACAACAACAACAAAAAATCCAATTGAAAAATGGGCAGAAGACCTAAATAGAGAAAACGGAATCCTCCTGCACTGTTGGTGGGAATGTAAGTTGGTGCAGCTGCTATGGAAAACAGTCTGGAGGTTCCTCAAAAAACTAAAAATAGAGTGGCCATATGATCCAGCAATTCTACTTTTGGGCATATATCCAGGCAAAACTTTAATTCAAAAAGATACATGCACCCCTATGTTCATAGCAGCACTATTTACAATAGCTAAGACATGGAAACAACCTAAATGTCCTTTGACAGATGAATGGATAAAGAAGATGTGGTACATATATACAATGGAATATTACTCAGCCATAAAAAAGAATGGAATAATGCCATTTGCAGCAACATGGATGGACCTAGAGATTATCATACTAAGTGAAGTAAGTCAGACAGAGACAAATACCATATGATATCACTTATATGTGGAATCTAAAAAAGTGATACAAATGAACTCATTGACAAAACAGAAATAGACTCACAGACATAGAGAACAGACTTGTGGTTGCCAAGGTGGGGGGGAGTGGGGGAGGGATGGAGTGGTAGTTTGGGATTAGCAGATGCAAACTATTATATAGAGAATGAATAAACAACAAGGTCCTACTCTATAGCACAGGGACCTATATTCAATATCCTATGATAAACATAATGGAAAAGAATATAAAAAACAATGTATATATATGGATAACAGAATCATTTTGCTGTACAGCAGAAATTAACACAACCTGTAAATCAACTATACTTCAATTTAAATAAAGATCTTTCCAGAGCTGTACCAATAATGTCTGACCCCTTTGGGGGATATTCTCAAGGACTCTCCATAATAACACACAGCACTATTGTGCAAAATGATGTTTGGAAAAACATCAAAGAATTAGGCAGTGGTATAAGTGGAAATATCTGTTTTTACTGATTCTAGAAGTATCAGTAAGTTAGTGGGAACTAACTTCTGTAATAAGAACAAGGATACAAAGATGGAGCTGTTTAAATTCCACCACCTATGTTATTCTGGAGCTGTCTTCTCCTCAATCCCTTCTATCACTTTACCTCTCACACTACCACCATTCAATAAAACGGGAAAAATCTATGCCATAGAATAAGATGATTTTTGAAAATTTTTGTTTACCACTGGAATTCTCTTCCAAAGCAGGAATATTTAGGAGTTGACAACAATTTTGAATTCTTTAATGCTGTAGAGGAGACTTTTTGTTGCCTATGTTTGGAACGTATGACAAACATCCTATGACAGCAATAAAATGCAGCAGGTTCTCTGAGTGGTAGAGGGGAACTGCTACTACAGACAAGTTTAACTTCTGTAACTGTATAAATTCTTCATGATACAACAGATTAGCAGCAACTCCATTATCAATGGATTCTATTATTGATAGGGGATATTTTTATATCCTTTATACAGACTCCATACATAGGTTAACACAGGTTACTTACTAAGTATGTTTCAGGGAAATGAAGCAAGCACATGGTGTTTCTATGCTTGGCTGTTCAATACCTCTGGCAACAGACCTGAGAATATATGGTTCGTAATTCCTTTAATGGACTCAAAAGTGTAAAATTTCTCTGCAGAGTTTTGTGCAGATATTGCAGTGTAGATATTGTTTTCACTTCTGGAAAATCTTTTATCTTACAGAAAAAACTATCGGCAAGATTCTTTTGACTTTGCTACCCTTCACCCCAGACTCACCAGAAGTCACTTGCGATTTTACTTTGTGCCAACTTAGCTAAGCTTGACCTATGCTTCCCAAAAGTCCTTTCCCCATACAGCTCCAAGCTAGGATTGTACCCAAGGGTAATTTGCATGAGATTTGGAAGCCGCAACGTATACAGCAGCCGTTATGCTTGGAAGTTGAGTGCAGGTCCCAGGGGCCAGTGCAGGTCCTACACATTGCTGACCTGCTGGCTCATCTTGTTAGCTTGTGGCAGCAGCAGGCTGTGCAGCTACTTCAGCTCCTGCCCCATCTCTTCAGTCAGGTCCTCCTAGTCCTTGGCCAGGCACATGGCTTCAAAGCAAAAGGCACTAACTTTTTCACAGGTCAGCGACATCGCCAGAGTTAGATGCAGTGAAAGACAGATACAGTTTGCCTTCACACATTCCAACCTGTTTATTTTCCTCTGCTTCACATCCAGCTTTTCTTCCCCACTGTCTGCCCTGCTTGCCTACAGCAACTTCAGGCCAAAGACCAAACAGTTCCCCTTCATGGGCTTTCAAAGTCACTAGCTGGTGACTTTTCTCTGATCCTCCAACCAGTGTCCTTCCTGAACTCGACTGCCTTAGCTCTGCCACAGTTGTGTAAAGTCTAATCCCTATAACAAATCCCATTTCCATACCACTCACGGTGGTTCTGCTCCCCTGGTTGAACTCTGACTGATGTGCTGCTGCTGACGATGCTTATGGAGAATAGAGTGACAGAAGGACCCAAGAAATGCAGCTCCACATCTCAGCTTGTTAATTACTGCAGTCAAACCAAGAGTCGCTCAGGACCACTGGCAGAAAGCAAATCAACGCACCTTACCCCTAATGGTCATCAAAAGTCTTCACATTCCACCCCTAAGAATTTATCTCAAGGAAATTGTTACAGATTGTATAATACTTTGATAAATCATTTGGTGAAACATTTTGGTTAAAACAGATGATCCATGAAACGCTGTCTCAAGATGGTTAGTTTTGCTGACTGACTGCAGAACTTTTTTGCTTTGCTGAGTGAGTGGGCAGAGATGAATAAGTCTGAATTCTGGACATCACGAGGATCGTTTGGAAACTGTGTCTGGGAAAGAGAAAGTAGAGAGAAGAGGCTACTGTCTGGAAAGAAGAAAGGAGGGTAGAAAACACAAATATCATATGGCTAAATAATCTTGAGTTTCCAGGATTGTGTTGTGTGCTGTGTGTTTCCCCATGAAACAGTCCCATCTGCTAATTCACAGTGGGACTGGTTCTATTTGGAGACAAGTCAAAGTGCTGAGTCAGTCTTCAAAACGAGCATATGGCAAAAATAGAAAAAAATAGGGAAATATTGGAAACTAAGCGTTAGAAATTGGGAATTATTTAAATGAATTATGTCATTTCTAGACAACAAAATACCAAGCCACCATCAAAAACTATATCGTAAAAGAATGTTTAATAATATGAAAAATCACCTAAGGTGAAGAAAGCACATTTCAAATAGAAATGTAGAATATTCGCAAAGAAAAGAGAGAGTAAACAACAAATGCTGACAGCTGTGGTAGGTTAGGCTGATTTTTATTTTCTTCCTTTTATTTATTTGTAATGTTTTAAATTTCTATAATGAACATACTTTTCTTTCATAACAAATCAAAAACAGTAGATATATGTAGATTTTTGTAAACTCTGTGAGTCTTATACCTAAAACAAGGGCTCAAAGGTAGGAAAGGAAATAGTAGGTAGACTTAGGCAAGTACTCATGTTCCGGAAATTGCTATTCTGATCTAGCTATATCCTATCATACTTCTGTCACCTTCAGGAGAAGAGACATTGATCAGCACATGTCCCCTCTCCTCCTCCTCACCCAGGACAGTCACACCTTGAAGGTGCTGACAGAGATAAGACTCATTGTCCTCAAAGTGAGGCAACCTGCGTTCTTACCTTGTCTCTGTTGAAGGCTGCCATTGATTCTGAGGAACGACTTGGCACTATCCAGTAGAGCTGAAGCTGCACTTCTAAATTTATACCCTGAAGAAACTCTCACATGTGCCTAAGGAGTTATACACTAGAAAGTTTATTTCAGTATGGCATTTTTTAATTAATTTTTTTCCTATGGAAAATTTCAAACATATACAAAAGCTAACAGAGAAGTTTAATAAACCCCCATATACCTGTTCCTCAGCTTCAATAATAATCAACTCATGGCCAATCTCAACTCATCTAAACCCCACCCACTCACCACCACTCCTGGATTATTATCTCAAGACACATCCCAGACATCATACCATCTCATCCATAAACATTTCAGTATAGCTATATCACACATACTGACTATATAGGAATATAATATATATAATAAAGACTCTTTAAAAATAACCAAAAATAATAATAACCACAATAGCTTATTATATCAAAGACAAAATAAGAATCATTTCTTAATATCCTTAATTATCAGGTCAAAGTTCAACTTTTTAATTTTTTCATAAATGTGATCATTCTTGAGACAATTAGGACTCTGAAAATGATGGGATATTTAAAACTATTGTTAAATTTTTTAGATGTGATAATGATTTTGTGTTTTTAAGTCTTATGCTGAAATACTTATGGATAAAATGATATGTTATCTGGGATTTGCTTCCAAATGGGGGTAATGAGGATAGTGATAAAGCAAGACTGGCTGTGAGTTCATCATTGTTGAAGTTGAGAGATGGGTACATGAGTGTTTATTATACCATTCCCTCTGCTTTTTTATATATTTAAATTTTTCCATAGTAAAAAGTAAAAAAAAAAAAGAAGATCCAAACAAGATATTGTTTATGCATAGAAAGAAAGATAGGAAGACAGAACAAAAGTGGGGAAAAAAAGAAAGGAAAAGATAAAGACAAAATTAAGAACATGGTTACCTGGGGAGGGAGAGGCAGAGGGTAGTCAAAATTATTGGAAATGTTCTCATTCTTGGTTGCAAGTGACCTTTATGTTATTTTAAATGTTATTTAAATGTTACATTTTAAATGTTATGTTGCTTTATTTTATTTTATTTAATAAATTTATTTATTTTATTTATTTATTTTTGGCTGCGTTAGGTCTTTGTTGCTGCACGTGGGCTTTCTCTAGTTGCAGCGAGTGGAGGCTACTCTTCGTTGCGGTGCGCAGGCTTCTTATTGCGGTGGCTTCTCTTGTTGCAGAGCACGGGCTCTAGGCACGCGGGCTTCAGTAGTTGTGGCTCGCGGCCTCTAGAGCGCAGGTTCAGTAGTTGCGGCGCACAGGCTTAGTTGCTCAGTGACATGTGGGATCTTCCCAGACCAGGGCTCGAACCCGTGTCCCCTGCATTAGCAGGCGGATTCTTAACCACTGTGCCACCAGGGAAGCCCTGTTATGTTGCTTTAAACTAAAATATTAAATGGTAGATAAAATAAGAGTGCTATTCAAGCACCAATGCTGATATGTGGTGTCACAAACCAAGGATTAGAATTAGTCCAATTCAGTGCAGTTGAGTACCAAACGAAAAGAGAAAAAAATTTACACGGTGATCTACACACACACACACACACACACACACACAAAACCGAAACAGTAGCTTCAGAAACAGTGCTTATCCTTACTACACGTGACACTCTGAGGTCTTCTATTATAGCTCACTTTCTAAAATATGCAGGTCAGGATGCAATAAACTGATTTCCTGACCCTCAATGATCCACACTGTGGAAAACACAGGACCATGTAATGATTAGGGTCTCTTCAGATTCTCAAACTTTAAAAGGTTAAAGTTGGTTGAATCTCTTCTATAGGCATTAGCCCTGATTACAAACACCAGCCATAAAAAGGGGCTACTATTGTATTTCTATTTAAGAAAACAGGGAATTCCTTGGTGGTCCAGTGGTTAAGGCTCTGTGCTTCCAATGCAGGGGGTGTGGGTACCCCTGGTTGGGGAACTAAGATCCCACAGGCTGTGTGGTGTGGCCAAAAGAAAAAAGAGAGAGAACATAGGTAACTGCTCTCTTTTGCTGGATCCTCCTCTTTCTGATCTCTAAATAGTAGATAGCACTGAGGCTCAGTCCTCAAACTCTTTCCCTCTCTCTAGACACCCAAGCCCAAATGATATCATCCAGTTCCTGTATTTTATATACCATTTCCTTGCCAGTTACTTCCAAAGCTGTATTTCCAGCCCTGACCTTCCCTCTGAATTCCAGATTCCCTTATCTAACTGCCTACATGACGTCTCTATCAGGCTATCCGATACTCCTCTTAAACCACACTCTGGATTCTACCCAACGTCTTCTCAGTCCCAGTAAATAACTATCATTGATCCAGACACACAGACCAAAAGCCGTGCCATCACCCTTGACTCCTCTCTTTCTTCCACAGCCCACATGCAATCCATCAGCAAATTCTCCTGTGACCTTCAAGGAAAATTCCAGACCTGTCCACTACTGATCCCTTCCTACTGACCACTTCCACCACCTCAGTCCACCCTGTCAATGCTCAGAGTTCCCGGAACGAACTTCTCTTCCTATGTCTTCCTTTCACAACTAGAATGTTTCCAGGCCTTCCTGACCTCATTTTGTGCCACTCACCACCCCAGAACAGTGGCATGTGCCTCTGTGCCCTCTCAGAGAACAAGTAGACACCCTCTAATTTTCCAGAAGCTTCTCTTTTCTCCCTACCTTTACTCCTCATCCTACCCCCACCCTAAGCCTGGTGGGAGCCCTGACTCTTATGACTCAGGCCAATGATATTTTCTGTCCTTCATTTTCTTAATTCTTTCTACTTATCAAAGAGCTAATTCCCTCCATTAACGGGCACTACATCCCTTATACCCATCCTCCTTCCCTCCTCCAACCCCTGGCTTGGTTTTCATGGTGGACAGGGTGCAGAGGGTTTACCAGTAAGAGGAGTACTTATCTGGATGGATGTCAAAAATATTTATGCCCACAGTACTACTCTTAATACTCCCACACCTGGTCATTTTCATCACAGATCAGATTTGTGAAGGGTGCGTGATTACCAGGTTTCTGTCAGAGGACTTCATTTTCCTGCTGAACTATCCTTAAATAAGAGAGACTGCATGTAAAATGTATAAAAAGGAGCCCACCAGACACTCCTCCTTTCATACTTCCAGAATCTTAAAAGAATGTTCATACAGCATTAGAAAAAGCTTTAGCCTCAGAAAAACCTTTCCTACCTCTCTTCCCCAAACCTCTACTATACCTTCCATCTCTCCTACTGCAGTGTCCCTCACCCCAAGGTACCAACACCCTCTCCCGGCCCTCTCTGCGAATGACTCTTGCCTGGAACATTGCATGCCCTGCAGCTCTCTGATGCCATAGCTGCCCTATAGCTCTCCTCAAAGGTCCACAAATCTCTCCCCGCAGGTCCACAGCACCCACATGCCCAACAGCTTCCTCTGCCCTCACCCCTGACCTTGCTTTCTGTAGAAGTCTCCGCCAGCTCTTTCAGAGGCAGCCGCCATCATGGTTTATGACATTCTAGTGATATTTTCTCCACTTTCGAATGGAGACCTGAAAAACAGGGCTGAAAAGACCACAAGGTCTGGGGCCACCTGGATTTCACACCCATACTTTCTGATTCACAGGCCATTCCTTTGCTCACCACCTTCCCTGCTGACTCAAGGCACATGTGTGTGGGCTCCTTAAACCCTGGCTACCACAAGCACTTGGACCTACACCAGGAACCCAAAGCAGATGCACTTCTCCATTAGTAGGAATCAGGTACTTCACATAAGCTGAGACACTTCAGGCAGTTTGATGAGACTGACTCAAAGGACGTGAGTCCTAGCCACAGGCCACCAGGGGATGCATTGATTAATCTTGACTTCTTATTTTATTTTACAAATGCATAGTATTTTCTATGTTCTAGGTACTATTCTAAGCACTTTGCAAATATTTACCCACTTAGTCCTCACAAGTACCCAAGAGGTACTACTATCCCCATTTTCCGAATGGTCAAACTGAGGCACAGATCAATTATGTAACTTATCCAAGGTTATACAGCTAACACGATTCAAATCCTAGCTAATAGAATTGAAAGTCATGCAATCCGTTATTTTACCCTAATTATCACTGCTTATCAACCTAATTATTATAGTCCTCTCAGGTGTGGTCCATGATGGAGACAATTTGTCATGGGTCTCTCATGTTTCTGCACCACTTTGAGTAGAGGTACAACTCTTTTTGTTCCTATCTATTATTTCTAAGATGTCCGCGTAGTAAAGAGCCTTTGGAAGACAGAGTTATTGTCTCCCTGTGGAGCAAAAGGCGGACATACTACCCATTATAAAAGATTCAAGCTCCCTGAGCTCAGGGCTCCTCTCCTGAAATGCAATCAACATCTGGCCTTCTTCAAATCTCCCGGTAGGAATTGGGGCTCAGGGAACAAATCTGGCACTCTGGCTCCTGCTATTACAAATGAAGACCTTTGTCTCTGATTCAAGAGTCTCCTGTCTTCTGCCAGGATCCATGCAACCATGCTAGGCTGTTAACTGGCAAGTAGTGTAAAATCTCAGACCCTTCACTTTCTTGACAACCTATGTCTCCATTGTGAAGATGGATCTGTTTCACAGATGACTTTCTGGAGGAGGCAGTGTTCGAGCCGGGATGTGATGGAGATGAAGGGCCTCCAGGTAGGAGAATGACATGTAAGGTCAGGCAATAGGAGTATGCATGATACTGCAGGCGGTATTGCAGTGGGCCTTGTGCCTCCAAGTTTCAGTCTCTCTTGAAGCTCTCCACTGGGAAATTGACTTATTTTTAGATAAGTCCCCTTTTGTATCTCCCAGCTTCTCTTTAGAAGCTGCAACATGATTTTCTTTTTCCACTTTGTCAAACTGGCCACGAACCAGCTGGGAAAACTACATGATGAAAGTTCCTTCTGCCTCAAACATTTCTGATTGCCTCGGCTTCTGGGAATCAAGCTTGCTGAAGGTAAGCATCCAGGTTCAGCCAGAGCTAATGAAGTCAGTGACAGCTTGGGTCCAGGGTGAAATCCTGTTCATCTGGAGCCCTAACTTTCTCTTCACATCACACATGTGCCTGCCATTGGACTGATGTTTATATCCTTTGTTAAAGTTTTACCCTAAACATTTGTTGCAACAAAACTTCTTAGGGCTTAACTGATGTCAATGCTTGATGATAATGCCTACATATAGAATATTATTTCCAACTCAAATGTATAAAAAAGCATCTTAAAGATTGAAATGGAAGACTTAGTTTACTCCAGCAATATGTGAATTTCTGACATTGGGTTGACCCCATAAGAGCCTGAGGCAAGGATTCAAATGTGAAGAGTTTGATCCTGCTAAGAAAAGCCTGGGCACCAGTGTAGTGTACATGCTTCAGAGTTCTCCCTCCTGGGAGTGAAGGAACTGGAGTACTTGTATACCAGCTCCCATCAATATTTGGTTGAAGTTTGTGGGTGGGGTGGGAGGACTTGGAGGGAGAGGACAGTCAATTCCCCAGCCCTGCTGCTCTCCAGGTAGCAGATGACGTGGACACTGGCAGGCTCATGTCAGCCAGCACCCATGGCAGTGTTGAGGCTTCAGGGATATGAGCAGGAAGCTGCTCTAGACTGGAAGGTCTCTGCTGCTGAGCAAAGGACACTGGCCCGCCTGTCCCTAGAAAACAAAGTTACAAGGGAAAAAAGAGCACTGTAAAACCTCATCCTCTCATGGAATGGCTGAAAAAAACAGGCCTCAAAATTGTACTATATATATATATATATATATATATATATATATATATATATATATATATATATATATAAAGTTTTCTGTAAGGATCTTTGCTGCATAAGCTGTGAAAAGGAAAGATGACCCTGGCCGGTCATTTGCCCCAAAGCAGCTGCTTGAGCATCACGTCCAGCTGTGGAGGGGGAGAAAGGGGGCTGGAGAGGTCCATGTCCTTGTTCTGCCCGGGCTGGCTCTCCAGCGCCTTTAACTTGTGTCTGAAGCAGGTGTGGCCACATGAGTGATTATCAGACAATTAACCAAGCCCTGAAAGACTGGGGACCAAAAATGTTGTGTCACCTGTAAGTGAGGTCACTCCTGGGGTCTGCGTCTCAGTCATGCCTCACTGGGAGAGCAGACCCTGGATGAGTAAGAGAGGACACACAGGTTGGCACTCAAGACCAGCTCCACGGGCTTCCCTGGTGGCGCAGTGGTTGAGAATCTGCCTGCCAATGCAGGGGACACGGGTTCGTTCCCTGGTCCGGGAAGATCCCACATGCCGCGGAGCAACTGGGCCCGTGAGCCATGACTACTGAGCCTGCGTGTCTGGAGCCTGTGCCCCGCAACAAGAGAGGCCACGACAGTGAAAGGCCCACGCATCGCAATGAAGAGTGGCCCCCGCTCGCCGCAACTAGAGAAAGCCCTCGCACAGAAACGGAGACCCAACACAGCCAAAAATAAATTAATTAATTAATTAAAAAAAAAACTTTATCAAAACATATACTTACAATTTGAGGGGAAGGAAAGTTATCTTCAATAAAAACTTTAAAAAAAAAAAAGACCAGCTCCAGAACTGGCTTAAAAGGATCTAGGTCGCAGATTTGTGGTGGCCACCTGGGGCAGGAGAAGTTTGTGCCTAAATTGGCATGATGTTTTCAGTGAAATGGTCCAGAGCATCTCTCACTTTCTCTGGTAAGTAAATAGAGCAGGCATAAGCCCAAGATGATTAGCAAGAAGCAGGAAACAAAGGGGAAACACAGAGACACTCTAGGGTCTTCAAAACGAACTCTGGGAGAAGAGGGTTCCATGGAAGAATCACTATCCTCTGCCTGCTGAAGGCTCTCAGCATCCAAGAAATGCAGACTTTATCTTTGTGGGCACAATAGCAGCAATCACCTCCCCCCAAGCTGCCCGGCTCCCTTCACCAGCTGTCCAGCTGCTCAGTTCTGGTCACATCTGCAGAGCCCCTCCTACAACCAGCTTCACGATCTGGGCCATGTACAGCACCACCACCTGAACAATTGATTATTAAATATCATTCTTCAAATTGAGTCGCTTGTTTTACACACATACATTTTTTAATAAAGGAAATTTGGTCTTATTACGATAAATGAAAATGCAGTATCACCGACCACCAATGAAAACAAAACAATGCTATCAAATTCTAGCCAGATCTTCTTGCCCACCATAGGCTGTGGTCCTGAGGACCTCTCTCTCTCAGAGGCAAGTTTTGCTCTTTGCTGTTTGATGAATCAAAAGGACTGAAATAGACACCTAGAAAATGTGCAGCAGAAGTAGGTCAGAACCCAGACCTGGAATTGGCAATGAAGTCTTCCCAAACCCCCAGTGAGGACATGCGGACACTGCACTCTCCACAGGACACTGAGGAGAAAGGTTTCCATTCTCCCTCCCCCAATGAGGAGAAGAGGAGAGAGCTACCAAAGAAAGGAAAGCAAAATGGAAGAGAAAGAAGGTAAAGAGAGGGACAGAGTGAACAAGACAGGATGGCGGAAAGGAAAGCACACAGCACTCACCACCACCGATCTGAGTCCGAAGCTACAGCAAGTATCATTCACTAGCAGGAACTTTCCTTTCATTAAAGCAAAAGGAACGTTCAACCCTATTCAGCCTTCCTGTGTGCTAATTACTGCAGGATTGACTGCAGCGGGATCCCTTCAACAAAGCCATTTGGATTCACAATTTAACCTGCAAAAAAGATTCACTCAATTAAAAACAATGCTGACCTTTTGGAAGGCTTTTTTCTGGAAGAAAAGAACTGACTTTTTAAGATTAATAAATCCTAACAAGTTCCATAACCACAAGGCCAATGGGTATGTGCACTTGAATATCTGATGGTGTTTATGATAAGGATGTCATACAAGCCCATGTCACGTCTTCCTGAGCCCCAAATGGAAGATGGACAGATGTTCCACAGAGGGCAACTCAATGAGCGCCCCTCAGAAATGGGACTAGCTCTTGGGGACAGGGAGTGGCAAATGGTTTTTGTCCCAAGAACCCACACGAAGGACTGTGCAATGCAAGATGTTGAAGTACAGTGGGGATGGGGCTAGCAGGGTAACCACAGAGTGAGCCTGAGAGTGGAGGGCTATCAAGAGCTCTTGGGATCTCTTCTCACACACATAGAGCTCTACTTGATGTATCTGTAAGAAAGCACAGAACTTCCAGAGAGAAAAGATGGTTTAAACTTGTGTAAATCTGAATCTCATCTTCACCTTTGAGATAGGACTGAAAAAAGGTGGGTGATAGGCAAAAATAGAAACAAATAGATCTTGGAGATACAAGTGGAATTAAGGGTTTCATGTGCAGTGTATCTGACCAGGGATCAGAAGGATTTGATTCTGCATCCTGCCCCTGAGGGTGGTTGCCAGTATCAATTAACCTCTGTGGATTCAAGTCTTTGCTTGAAAAGGAACAGTGCCCTCCCTCTGTAGATTGACTTATTAATTGTTTTCACACATTATATTCGATGCTCACAATAACTCAGTTGGCACAGATACCAGAGAGATATCATTGTCCTCATTTTAGCAATAAGCCCTCCCCAAGACTTGACTGGATATGGGGGTCACCATCCCAGTTCCACTGTTTGCTGGCTGTGTGACTTTGGACAGGTTAATTAACCTCCTCTGTGCCTCAGTTCCTCCATCTGTTAAGTAGGAATAAGACAGTACTTACTTCATAGGGTTGGTATAAGGATTAAATGAAGTAATACATACAAAATGCTTAGTAAAGTCCTGGCACTTAATAAAATAAGCTCTTGATAAATGTTAGTTCTTCTTGACTAAGGTGTCAAACCTGGAATTCTAATCCAGGTCTTCCAACACCAGGATAGCTCAATGATTGAGAACATGGGCTTTAAAGTCTAAGCTCTACATTTAGTAGTTGTTAGCCTCATCTTTGTCATTATTCGCTGCTCTCTACTCACTCACAAAGACACTGACAAAACAAACTGGATAGATAAGTATGCTGTAAAATTCTGAGGTAATATGATATAGTTAGCCTTCAGCAGGACAACTTTTTAAATAGATCATTTAGGAATTTCCTGCTAAAGATGGAAAATTAAACACACTCATCCACTTTTACTCCCTCCTGAAATCCCATTAAAATGACACTAGAGGATTTTTTTTTTTTAATTTTATAAACTCACAAGGATAAAGAGAAAGAAGAGGACACATCAGCAACTGAATTTTGGAAGCTAGGAACCAGAGGGACAAGAGTGACTGATACAAAAAATAAAGAATCCTAATGCTAATTAACACAGAGAAAACCAAGAAGCAACCCCAAAAGGCTCAGGAATTGGCAGCACCAGGCAATTCTAGACATGAGTGTGAAGGTGAGGCTGACAACAGGATGTTGAAGACTCATACCCTGAGATGCCATCCCCTGCTCAGCCCAACTGGGTGACTACTCTTCCCAACACTGGAGAAAGATGAAAGGGTTTCTTTTCCGAAAAGAACATCAGATAGAGTTGAAGATGGAAGTATTGTACTGAAAAGAGGGGAATTAAATGAATATTTACATGTAGTCCCGCTCAGAGAATATACTTGGAGAGCAGTACCACTAGCCACAAAATTAAATAAAATTTAAAATTCAATTTCTCAAGTGCACTAGCCACATTCAAAGTGCTCCATAGACATGTTGGACAGTACAGATCCAGAACATTTCCACCACCTCAGAACGTTCTGTTGGCCAGCTCTGGTCTAGTGTGAAGATTAGATCATTTTTCTGAAGCATCTGAACAGCCCAAGGGGAAAGACTCAAAGATACCAACAAAATGGTCAAAATTGTAAAATCCCTAAAATCACTAGCCTCCAGTCATCTTATTAAACCTCCCTCTTTGAAGTGACACCAAAGATCATCAGCAAGATGAAGTCTCTATCATGAAAGATAAGAGACCAAAAACAAACAGAAAAAAATAATTTGGAGAAACAGAAACAGAGCAGTGAGAAGGGAACTTCAAAAGAATCATCATTAATATCTTCGGAGAGTTAAGAGATGTTGCATCCACAAGAGTGGATTATCATAACAAAGAAATAATCAAATAAATGTTTAAAAAAGAGCTTAGAAATTTTCAAATGATAGAAGAAAAAAATTCAATAGAAGGATGGAAAGATAAGGTTGAGAGAGTGTCCCAGGAAGGGCACAAAATGATAACTAGATAGAAAAGATGAAAAGAAAGATGAGTAAACTGTCTTAGTCCTTGTGCTTCCTTTACCTTTTCACCAATTAAATGCCAGGAACATGAGGCCAGGTTCCAGGGGTCCTAGCTCCCCAGCCATACAGAGAAGCTACTCATGGGCCTCTGACAATGGATGCCTGATTCTGTGTGTGCTAAATTCATGTTCCGTCTTCTTTCTTTGGCGTCCTCATCTCCAATTTACCCCACCCCACACCTTGTTTCTTTGCTTAGTAGCCAAAGCCAAGGTTAGAATATCTTATTTTTCTATAAGTCAAAACAGAGAAGTGATGCTGTACACCTGAAACTAACACAACATTGTAAATCGACTATACTTCAAAAATAAAAAAAAAACCAGGGAAGTGATTTTCAAAAAACATAGGGGTGAAAGGGAAGTTTGTGGTCCAGTTGGGGTCCTTGTGTTTAGTACAACCTCCTCCTTTCTTCAATGGTGTGAACCCAGCCTTTCTTTCTTTTCACCAGACTTCTGCTCTTGGGTGCGTCTTCACCATGCCCTTGCCCTCCACCCTACACTGGCTACCTGGTACTGCCTCTCTGTAATCATAATTCTCACAGTGCAGCTATCAATCCTGCGAGCTTCTTAGTATAGAGAAAAGTGACCAGGAAATGTCACCGTCGATAAGTTGGGAGACAAAAGGAAAAAAAAAATGAAAGGAAACAGATTTTAAAAGAATTAAGGAAAGGAAAAACAAGGTTATATTAATAACATTTTTAACTTTTGTACAAAATTAAAAACATACACAAAATAATAGTTTAAGGAATACCCATGTTCATGTTATCCAGATTCAACAATATCAAGCCAGAGTTAATAGTTGGTTTGAAAAAATAATAATAATGCTTACCATGTGCTAAGTATGTTCTAAGTATTATGTACAGGTATGTGATAGATTAAAAATGGTTTTGGAGTGATAAAAATGTTCAAAAATCGATTGTGGTGACAGTTGCTCAACTCTGCGAATATATGAAAAACCACTGAATTGTACACTTTAAATAGGTGAATTATATGTTACATGAATTCTATCCCAATGAAGCTGTCACCAAAGGAAAACAAAAGAAATCATACCTAGGTCTGCTCTGCATCCAGCTGGGTGCCCAACAATGGGATGCAGATACACCACATGTTTCCCTGTTTCATGGTGTGGGGAGCGTGTTTGGACCAGGGTCACGGGGAGGGGAGCCTGCCCAGGAGACCCACAGTCAGTACCAGGCAGGCTGGGTTGTGCCGTCCCAACAGCAGACACCAGGCAGTGCCTGCTTACCCTGAGCTAAATAAATAAATAAAATTTTAAGCTAATACTAAAATTACCCAGCTGCAAACCTGTGTAACTTTTTGTGAAAAAGGATGGATGACTCCAAAGCTAGAGCTGTTAACCCAGAGAGTGGAGTCCCGAGCCTTGCAGCTTCCGTTTTCATGCTCTTTGAAGTCTACCACCAAGTAAAAATATCCAGTCACTCTGATATGCAGAGAGGCCTCAGGGAAAGAGAGGGCCTGGAGGCTGAGAGCAATAAAGGGAGAGAAACAGTGACTCAGCCAGTCCCCAGCCTTTGTAGCCAGCCTTTGAGGCACCAGACATGTGAGTAAAGCCATCCTGTATCCTTCAGTTCCAGTTCCAACACAGCCATACCATGTGTAGCAGAGATGAACTGTGCCCATGCCCAGATTGTGGAACCAAGCAAATAAACAGTTGATATTGTCGTAACCCACCAAGTTTTGGGGTGGTTTGGTATGTAGCAGTAAATAACTGAAACAGTATAAGGTTATTTAGTGCTCATCACTATCCTATGAAGTTGGGACCAATATCATTCCTACTCACAAATAAATAAACTAAGGCTTAGAGAGGTTAAACTAGTAACTTGTGCAAAGTCACAGTTAGTAAGGGAAGCCAGAATTTGATCCTAAGCAATAAGACTGCAGAACCTATGCTCTTAACTTGAAGGATTTAATACTATTAGTTGTCACCTTTAGTTTTAAACATCAGAAGTTATCTTGAACTACCTTATTTGATATTTAGTAGAAAGTTTTTTATAATTGCAGGAAAATCAAAGGAGCAAGACTTTGAAACTAACCCTCAACTGCTGTCAGAACTCTGTGTGAGTGTATGTGTAAGTGTGTGTGTGTGTATGCGTGTGTGTGTGTGTGTGTGGTGTGTTTTCTCTTGAAATGTTGGTTTCCTTCTGTCAGATGGGCTTTCTCCAAAGGTTTAAAAGTTTTAGGCAGGTCAAAAGTGGCTGAATTATCACAGGAAATATAGCTATAGCAGGTCTCAGTCTTATACCTTCCAACTTTGCCATCAAAGAAAACCTGAGACTCTCTCTGGCTCCAATAAAATGTTCTGGGAATAAATTCTAATTTGTCCATCATGGGCCAAGTGCTCACAGTTGGACCAAAAATCAGCTTAAGAGGATGAGATCTTTAAAGAGATGGAAGCTCCAATTTGCTGCTCATGGATTAAATTCTAGGATGGAGAACTTTCCAGAGGAAGGTGAGTAGTCATGTGCTGATCTAGTCAGGTAAACAGCAGAGAAGCAAAAACTATGTCAATGAGAGACATTTGGAAATTAGGGAGGGAAAGAGGAGTCAAAATTCAGAACTTCCCTCTGCAATGTAGGATATCTCATCTAAAGAAAGCATATTTTACATGAGTTCCATAGATTGAACTTGGATAAAATGCTTTGAGAAATTCTCCCTCTCATTGTATTTATAAAAGCCTTCCTAGTAATGTGGGATTAGTTAGCCAGAACCAAGATAATATAACAAGATTGACCTCAACTATGAATGTAGGGACTTCCCTTGTGGCGCAGTGGTTAAGAATCCGCCTGCCAATGCAGGGGACATGGCTTTGAGCCCTGGTCCGGGAAGATCCCACATGCCGCGGAGCAACTAAGCCCGTGCGCCACAACTACTGAGTCTGAGCTCTAGAGCTCGCGAGCCACAACTACTGAAGCCTGTGCACCTAGAGCCCGTGCTCTGCAACAAAAGAAGCCACCGCAATGAGAAGCCCGCGCACCGCAACGAAGAGTAGCCCCTGCTCACCGCAACTAGAGAAAGCCCACGCGTAGCAAAGAAGACAAAACGCAGCCAAAAATAAGTAAATAAATAATTTTTTAAAAAAACAAACAAACTATGAATGTAACATGAAATCCCCCTTGGCAGTCAGAAGGCTCCTGGGAGAAAATGGCCCAATGCAAGGGCAAACAGGGAAAATGGCTGATTAGCCATTTAATACCCAGAATTTCTAAGCCAGAAGGCACCCCCAGAGGTCACCTAATCTAACCCAGAGGCTTTGCCAACCACTGATTTGTGCATATACAGCATCAGTGTGGATATATAGAAACCTCTCTAACTGCTTCCCAAACTGGAAAATCTGGAAATAAACTTTCTCTACAACCAGCATCCTTCCTCCAGGCCCCAAAGGAGAACCTCATCTCTCTACTTTATATTATATTATCTGCAAAACCCAAAGACAAAATTTTAATCACTGACATGTGCACGTAATAAACACTAAGTGGCTAGACTTGGGGTAGCACTGCTCACTCTAATAGACCATTTTGCTATTAATAAAAATCCACACATTTAACTTATCTACTTATGTATTATATTCATAGAGACTATCAGCTCAAGTAAATTAAAAATCTCATTCCTCTCATACACCACCCTTAAAAATCCAATGATCAAATTCTTGAGCAAGCCTGTAGTTAAATACAGATTCCTGGAAGTTTAAACAGAATCTGTTTAAAATTTATTCATGTGACCCGTTGTTGATGGGCACTGAGAAGACTAAACGTGAAAGAAGCTGTCTTCTTTTAGGTAGAAAAGGTATATTTTTATCAGAGGGTGTGAAGGATGAGAAGACTTTCCAAGTTCTCTGCAGTGCTCTGAGCTGTAGCACGCATTTCCCAAGTGACACTCCCACGTTGATCAGAACGTGGTGATTATTTGCATCTGGTACTTTATTTGATGAGTCCTTCCTCTCTGCTCATGTTCAATCACTCTCCTCTTTTATCAAGATGTTCTCTCTCCATCTTTAACATTGCAAAATAAAATTTTGCTCTTGAAATCAAAGTGCTCTCTCCTCTAATATTGCATTAGCATTTCTTCTATGGTTTCACAGAATTCTTGTACATTATTCAACCATTTTTAGCCTGCCTAAAACTTTTTTTTAATTTATTTAATTAATTAATTTATTTTTGGCTGCATTGTGTCTTTGTTGCTGCACGGCCTTTCTCTAGTTGCAGCGAGCAGGGGCTACTCTTCCGTTGCAGTGTGCGGGCTTCTCATTGCGGTGGCTTCTCTTGTTGCGGAGCACAGGCTCTAGGCGCACGGGCTTCAGTAGTTGTGGCTCGCAGGCTCCGCGGCATGTGGGATCTTCCTGGACCAGGGCTCGAACCCATGTCCCCTGCACTGGCAGGAAGATTCTTAACCACTGTGCCACCAGGGAAGCCCTAACCTACCTAAAACTCTTAAAACTTTGATTAGTTATATAAATGAACGTCCCCAAATGCAAAAATATTCCTTAAGGAATAAATCTTCAAAAACCCATATAATTTTTATAAACACTTGAGAATACGTGATATCTGTTTAAGGATTCTTAATCTTAATTTTAAAATATTAAGCAAATGTTCAGCAATGCTTACAGTTATTTTGAATAGTCATCACCTATCTCTCATTTGTAATTTATAAATTAATAGGGGTGTTTCCGGGCTTCCCTGGTGGTGCAGTGGTTAAGAATCCACCTGCCAATGCAGGGGACATGGATTTGATCCCTGGCCCGGGAAGATCGCACATGCCGCAGAGCAACTAAGCCCGTGTGCCACAACTACTGAGCCTGTACTCAAGAGCTCATGCTCCGCAACGAGAAGCCACGACAATGAGAAGCCCATGCACTGCAACGAAGAGTAGCCCCCGCTTGCCTCAACTAGAGAAAGCCCATGCGCAGCAACGAAGACCCAACACAGCCAAAAATAAAAACAAATAAATAAATTTATTTTTAAAAAAAGGGGGTGTTTCCAAGTGATCATTGGATACATGTACGCACATTGATT
Source organism: Eubalaena glacialis (assembly GCF_028564815.1). Taxonomy (NCBI): domain Eukaryota; kingdom Metazoa; phylum Chordata; class Mammalia; order Artiodactyla; family Balaenidae; genus Eubalaena; species Eubalaena glacialis. The sequence goes on along the minus strand of NC_083724.1, from coordinate 84,298,278 downwards.
GGTGTGATTACATGAAATGGAAGTCACCCAGCTAAATACTGGGGACTTTTTTTGTATATATGAGTTCACTGGGGACAGAAATGGGAAGTCATCCATGTGTAGGCCCTCTCACTAAGGTGAGAGAGGGGTGGAGAAAAAAAGGATAATGGATTCATGGTATTGCATGAGAGAGATTGGAGAGGTAAGAGGATGAGAGAGAGTTCGCCTGTAGGCAAGAAAAGAAAATGCAACACTAGAGGATGCTAGGAAATGCATTACTTTAGGAGCTGCCAAGTCAAACTCCTCCAGAGAGCACACTTGTAAGAGTCAAATGGAATAGGCATAAGTAGGGAAACTATAAGGTAAACTGATACAGCCAGGCTCACCCAAAGGCATTCAAGTTCAATTTTTAAAAAATTAATGAATGCCAAACAAAACAGATTTGTGAGAAAAATTCAGCCTGTGGACTGCCTGTTTGTGACTTCTGCTTTAAAGAATAGTTAATAATGTATCTTCGTTGTAGTGGCAAAAAGTATAGACTCAAGAGCCAGACTATTTGGATTCAAATCCTTCTCCTACCTGTGTGACCTAGGGGAAGTAACTTAACATTGACTGGATTCCCAAGAGGGAGTGTTCAAAGAAACCCAACAGCAGCTGCAAGGACTTAAATAGTGTCATTTCCTCCATATTCTATTGGTTAAGCGCAAGTCACAGGCCAGTTTGATTCAATAAGGTAGAGAAATAGGTTCCAGCTCTCAATGGGGAATGGCTTGTGCATGCAGGGAGGGAAAGGACTGATGGTCACCATCTTGGAAATAAGTCACCAAACTGTCCATCCATCTCTTTCAACAACAGGAAGATGGAACGGAAGACTAAGAAAGTTTTGTTTGACAAGAATTTCCTAAATGGACAGTCATAAATTTTCAAAAATTGTTATTATGTAAATAATATCTGTTCATTTTTTAAATTAGCAAATAGAAATGAGTAAATAAAAAATAAATTAATCACTACTATCATCCAGAGAAAAATCACTCAGTTTGGTTATGGGCAAAATTAATTGTTACCTCATTAGGAAGAATTCAGGCACAATTTTTCAGCTCTCCCCGCTTTGAATACCAACTTAGTCCAGGAAATTACTCAATGTTACTCAACTTTGTTGAATGGGCAAAAAGCCAGCCCCCAGATGTCAGGACAAATATAGGGGCTTAGAGACTGAATGGGTTAGAGGAGAGGAACGAAATGAGCAGATGCCTTGCTGAAGTTGTGAGAGGGAACATCTGCTGTCCTATTTGCAAAGGTATTTGGTAATCAAGAAGACGGTGTGAATGCACAAACCGAGCGACCGGTATTGAGATTCAGAGCATGAACACTGATGTCAGTGTTTTGTAGCTAATTAGATGGAGAGTGTTACATTGTGTATCTAATCTTACAGAATGAAAGCAGAATGTTCCTCTCCATCAGGGTTTACTCCCAATTTTCAAGCAGAGTGTGGCCTTGTTCCCATTCCTTGGACAACAGAATGAGCAAGAATAAACCAAGCCACAGTTCCTTACATTATACACCCGAAATGTTCAGGCTTCACCAGTTTTAAATGACATCATAAGGTCACATTTCTTTACGAGGTAAAAATGATGGGGCTTCAGGGTCCTATCCACTTGGCCCTGGAAGTCCAGTTCTTCTACCATCTTTCTCTTCACCAGCGTTTCTGGGACTCCCATGGATTATCTCATGCACCATGATGCTGTTTTCAGGGCTGACTGCAGCCTCGGCCACTGGTGAGGCTCTGGCTGCTGCTGCCAGCTCCCCTGTGGTCCCTGGACCTCCTTCTTTTCAGCTGCTACTGTTTTCTGCTGTCCCACGTGGAATTTCTCTCAGCGAATGCAGAAACCAAGCTATAATGTTTAAAAAGGGGGTTTATGGGGACTTAACAGAGAGGAGTTATAACAAAAAGAAACCCAAAGCTGGACAGCAGATACGGTTCTCCACAGTTCCCTGATAGTCTCAGTTGGGGTCTCCTGTTTGCCTGATCCTTTACATGCATCAAGTGGATAGTAACAGCTTACCTTTCCCCATGAGAGGAATCCTCAAATACCTTTTCTATTTAGAATCAAGGACATCAACATCCACAAGAGCACAAGAGAGGAGAGCTCTCCCTCCTCACCTTCCTCTAGCTCGAGATTTGTCTCCTGAGCCCTTTTTGTGCCCCCAGGTCCTGCTTCCTAACAAGGGTGGCTGACAATGGCCATGCCCAGTCCCACAAGGGGGAACTCTTCTCTATACCCTACTCCTTCTGGCCTTCAACAGAACAATATATTTCCAGAGAATTCGACTGAGTTTTCTATAAGACAGTTGCGAGATCTGGGTCTGGTGTGACCAAGCCCAGTGCAGTTCCTCTTCTCAGCCTTTCGTCCAGACAGAACCACCTTCTAGCCCTTGACACTCATAAGCAGGGTCTTTTTTTTTTTTTTAATTTTTGAATTTTGTTTTTTGTTTTTTTTTTTACAGCAGGTTCTTATTAGTCATCCATTTTATACACATCAGTGTATACATGTCAATCCCAATCGCCCAATTCATCACACCACCATCCCCCCCCCCCCCGCAGCTTTCCCTGCTTGGTGTCCACACGTTTGTTCTCTACATCTGTGTCTCAATTTCTGCCCTGCAAACCGGTTCACCTGTACCATTTTTCTAGGTTCCACATATATGTGTTAATATATGGTATTTGTTTTTCTCTTTCTGACTTACTTCACTCTGTATGACAGTCTCTAGATCCATCCACATCTCAACAAATGACCCAATTTCGTTCCTTTTTATGGCTGAGTAATATTCCATTGTATATATGTACCACATCTTCTTTATCCATTCGTGTCAATGGGCATTTAGGTTGCTTCCATGACCTGGCTATTGTAAATAGTGCTGCAATGAACATTGGGGTGCATGTGTCTTTTTGAATTATGGTTTTCTCTGGGTATATGCCCAGTAGCGGGATTGCTGGATCATATGGTAATTCTATTTTTAGTTTTTTAAGGAACCTCCATACTGTTCTCCATAGTGGCTGTATCAACATACATTCCCACCAACAGTGCAAGAGGGTTCCCTTCTCTCCACACCCTCTCCAGCATTTGCTGTTTGTAGATTTTCTGATGATGCCCATTCTAACTGGTGTGAGGTGACACCTCATTGTAGTTTTGATTTGCATTTCTCTAATAATTAGTGATGTTGAGCAGCTTGTCATGTGCTTCCTGGCCATCTGTATGTCTTCTTTGGAGAAATATCTATTTAGGTCTTCTGTCCATTTTTGGATTGGGTTGTTTGTTTTTTTAATATTGAGCTGCATGAGCTGTTTATGTATTTTGGAGATTAATCCTCTGTCCGTTGATTTATTTGCAAATATTTTCTCCCATTCTGAGGGTTGTCTTTTCGTCTGGTTTATGGTTTCCTTTGCTGTGCAAAAGCTTTGAAGTTTCATTAGGTCCCATTTGTTTATTTTTGTTTTTATTTCCATTACTCTAGGAGGTGGATCAAAAAAGATCTTGCTGTGGTTTATGTCAAAGAGTGTTCTTCCTATATTTTCCTCTAAGAGTTTTATAGTGTCCAGTCTTACATTTAGGTCTCTAATCCATTTTGAGTTTATTTTTTGTGTGGTGTTAGGGAGTGTTCTAATTTCATTCTTTTACATGTAGCTGTCCAGTTTTCCCAGCACCACTTATTGAAGAGACTGTCTTTTCTCCATTGTATATCCTTGCCTCCTTTGTCATAGATTAGCTGACCATAGGTGCGTGGGTTTATCTCTGGGCTTTCTATCTTGTTCTATTGATCTATATTTCTGTTTTTGTGTCAGTACCATATTGTCTTGATTACTGTAGCTTTGTAGTATAGTCTGAAGTCAGGGAGTCTGATTCCTCCAGTTCTGTTTTTTTCCCTCAAAACTGCTTTGGCTATTTGGGATCTTTTGTGTCTCCATACAAATTTTAAGATTTTTTGTTCTAGTTCCGTAAAAAATGCCATTGGTAATTTTTTTTTTTTTTTAAACATCTTTATTGAAGTATAATTGCTTTACAATGGTGTGCTAGCTTCTGCTTTACAACAAAGTGAATCAGTTACACATATACATATGTTGCCATATCTCTTCCCTCTTGCATCTCCCTCCCTCCCACCCTCCCTATCCCACCCCTCTAGGTGGTCACAAAGCACCGAGCTGATCTCCCTGTGCTATGCGGCTGCTTCCCACTAGTTATCTATTTTACATTTGGTAGTGTATATATGTCCATGACACTCTCTCACCCTGTCACATCTCACCCCTCCCCCTCCCCATATCCTCAAGTCCATTCTCTAGTAGGTCTGTGTCTTTATTCCCATCTTGCCACTAGGTTCTTCATGACCTCTTTTTTTTTTTTTTTTTTTTTCCCTTAGATTCCATATATATGTGTTAGCATACTGTATTTGTTTTTCTCTTTCTGACTTACTTCACTCTGTATGACAGACTCTAACTCCATCCACCTCATTACAAACACCTCCATTTCATTTCTTTTTATGGCTGAGTAATATTCCATTGTATATATGTGCCACATCTTCTTTATCCATTCATCCGATGATGGACACCTAGGTTGCTTCCATGTCCTGGCTATTGTAAACAGAGCTGCAATGAATATTTTGGTACATGACTCTTTCTGAATTATGGTTTTCTCAGGGTATATGCCCAGTAGTGGGATTGCTGGGTCATATGGTAGTTCTATTTTTAGTTTTTTAAGGAACCTCCATACTGTTCTCCATGGTGGCTGTATCAATTTACATTCCCACCAACAGTGCAAGAGTGTTCCCTTTTCTCCACACCCTCTCCAGCATTTATTGTTTCTAGATTTTTTGATGATGGCCATTCTGACCGGTGTGAGATGATACCTCATTGTAGTTTTGATTTGCATTTCTCTAATGATTAATGATGTTGAGCATTCTTTCATGTATCTGTTGGCAATCTGTATCTCTTCTTTGGAGAAATGTCTATTTAGGTCTTCTGCCCATTTTTGGATTGGGTTGTTTGTTTTTTTGTTATTGAGCTGCATGAGCTGCTTGTAAATCTTGGAGATTAATCCTTTGTCAGTTGCTTCATTTGCAAATATTTTCTCCCATTCTGAGGGTTGTCTTTTGGTCTTGTTTATGGTTTCCTTTGCTGTGCAAAAGCTTTTAAGTTTCATTAGGTCCCATTTGTTTATTTGTGTTTTTATTTCCATTTCTCTAGGACCTGGGTCAAAAAGGATCTTGCTGTGACTTATGTCATACAGTGTTCTGCCTATGTTTTCCTCTAAGAGTTTGATAGTGTCTGGCCTTACACTTAGGTCTTTAATCCATTTTGAGTTTATTTTTGTGTATGGTGTTAGGGAGTGTTCTAATTTCATACTTTTACATGTACCTGTCCAATTTTCCCAGCACCATTTATTGAAGAGGCTGTCTTTTCTCCACTGTATATGCTTGCCTCCTTTATCAAAGATAAGGTGACCATATGTGCGTGGGCTTATCTCTGGGCTTTCTATCCTGTTCCATTGATCTATATTTCTGTTTTTGTGCCAGTACCAAACTGTCTTGATTACTGTAGCTTTGTAATATAGTCTGAAGTCAGGGAGCCTGATTCCTCCAGGTCCATTTTTCGTTCTCAAGATTGCTTTGGCTATTCGGGGTCTTTTGTGTTTCCATACAAATTGTGAAATTTTTTGTTCTAGTTCTGTGAAAAATGCCATTGGTAATTTGATAGGGATTGCATTGAATCTGTAGATTGCTTTGGGTAGTAGAGTCATTTTCACAATATTGATTCTTCCAATCCAAGAACATGGTATATCTCTCCATCTGTTGGTATCATCTTTAATTTCTTTCATCACTGTCTTATAATTTTCTGCATACAGGTCTTTTGTCTCCCTAGGTAGGTTTATTCCTAGGTATTTTATTCTTTTTGTTGCAATGGTAAATGGGAGTGTTTCCTTAATTTCTCTTTCAGATTTTTCATCATTAGTATATAGGAATGCAAGAGATTTCTGTGCATTAATTTTGTACCCTGCAACTTTACCAAATTCATTGATTAGCTCTGGTAGTTTTCTGGTGGCATCTTTAGGATTCTCTGTCTATAGTATCATGTCATCTGCAAACAGTGACAGTTTTACTCTTCTTTTCCAATTTGTGTTCCTTTTATTTCTTTTTCTTGTCTGATTGCCATGGCTAGGACTTCCAAAACTATGTTGAATAATAGTGGTGAGAGTGGACATCCTTGTCTTGCTCCTGATCTTAGAGGAAATGATAAGCAGGGCCTTTAATATTCACATACACACCTCCCAAGAGCAAGCAAGAAGTATAGAGATGCTGACATTCTCACAACACTTCCTGACACCTACCACCCAAAAAAGCAACCAAATCTTCATGACACATTAAACATTTATGCCATCACCATTACCCAACAGACCACTCAGCTTCAGGGTTCCAGCCTTCAAGTAAATCACCAGTATGCACATCTTCCACAAAGACAAAGCAGGGGTTCTTGCTTTCTGACTAAAGACCCATTGTGGTGGTTTTCCCATACTATTGGGACAGACCACTTGAAAGGGACATTTAAGCCCTCATCACTTAGAGAAGGAAAATTGCACTCTGGAAGCTTCAAATGGTACAGCCGTTGTGTTCATCTCATACCCACGCCATGGAAGGAGACAAATGGCATTTCTCACTTCCAATTTTAGAATATAAACAAATGTATTCTAACCTGACACTATGTTGACTCAGGTGCTGATCCCAGAGCAGAGGAAAGTTCCCATAAACACGATTGAGAGGCACATTTTTGAAAGCTGTTTTTAGACCATCCAGCTAAGAAAGGTACCTTAATGACCAGCCATCTCTCCAACATAGGGCAGCTTTGGATTTTTTACTTCCCATTCACCTGACTCAACCCCATAATTCCCTCATTGGGTTGCTACTCTCTCTTTCTCTTCTCCACTCTCTCTTCCTTTTATTCATCCTTGCTCTCACTTCCTCTCCTTCTTTGTTTCCAGATAGTTCTCTTTACTAACTGGACAAATATTAACTAGGCAGCCAGTAAGGTAGGGAGGCCCCCTGCCTCACCATTAATTCCTGGGTCTCACCACAAATTCCTGGGCCACAAGCTACCTGGAGGTAGCAGTTAGGCTAGGACTGTGGGCATCTTAGAGGTAAGTGAATGATAAGGGGCTCATTCTTCAATACCTTTGCAGTATGTAAAACCTTAGCATATTTTTGACCCCAGGGGATAAATACTGGGAGCTCCAATAAAAACCAACATCAAATTTTCCACCAACCCAGGAGAAAAATTTAAGACAATTTTTTAAAATCTGAAAATAAAACTTTTCTTACACACTATATTCATAATCTGAGATGCATATGAGGCTACTTTTGCATCTCCTCTCTGCTCTGTAAGTTTTGAACCTAGGACTCCCCAGTCAAATTTACTCAACAATCCTAATGAATACCTGAGACCTGTATTAACAAATGATACCACTTTTGAAGTTCTCAGTGCTTATTTTGTGCATTCTGCAGGACAGCTTTTTTTTCGGCTACGTTGGGTCTTCGTTGCTGCGTGCGGGCTTTCTCTATTTGTGGCAAGCAGGGGCTACTCTTCGTTGCGGTGCACGGGCTTCTCACTGTGGTGGCTTCTCTTGTTGCAGAGCACGCGGGCTTCAGTAGTTTTGGCACGTGGGCTCAGGAGTTGTGGCTCACGAGCTCTAGAGTGCAGGCTCAGGAGTTGTGGCGCACAGGCTTAGTTGCTCCGCAGCATGTGGGATCTTCCCAGACCAGGGCTCGAACCCACGTCCCCTACCTTGGCAGGCGGATTCTTAACTACTGCACCACCAGGGAAGCCCAGGACAGCTTACTCTTTCTAGCTGCTTTTCCTCGATTGTTACAAATTAGGAGCAGTTACAGATAAAGAATGTGCATTCGCTTTTTTAAAAATAGACTTTATTTTTTAGAGCAGTTTCAGGTCCAGAGAAAAATTGAGTGGAAAGTACAGAGAGTTCTCATATGCCCCCTTCCCCTACACATTCACAACCTCCTCAACAATCAACATCCTGCACCAGAGTGTACATTTGTTACAATCTATAAACCTGCATTGATGCAACATCATCACCAGAAGTCCAGAGTTTACATTAGGGTTCACTCTTGGTATTGTACATTCTATAGTTTTGGACAAATGTATAATGACATTTATCCACTATTGTAGTATCATACAGAATAGATTCAGTGTCCTAAAAATCTTCTATGCTATGTATTTTCATCTCCTTCTCCCCCTAGCCCCTGGCAATCACTGATCTTTCTACTGTCTCCACAGTTTTGCCTTCTCCAGAATGTTATATAGTTGGAATTACATAGACTATAGCCTGAAAGATAGGCTTCTTTCACTTAGCAATATGCATTTAAGATTCCTCCATGTCTATTCATGGCTTGATAGCTCATTTCTTTTTAGTGCTGAATAATATTCCACTGTCTAGATGTGGCACAGTTTATTTATCCATTTACATACTGGAAGATGCATTGGTTGCTTCCAAGTTTGGGCAGTAATGAATAAACCTGCTATAAACATCCATGTGCAGATTTTTCTGTGGACATGTTTTCAACTTGTTTGGGTAAACACCAAGGAGTGCAACTACTGGGTCATATGTTAAGAATATGTATGGTTTTGTAAGAATCTGCCAAACTATCACCACCAACAAATGAGAGTTCCTGTTGCTTCATTCCTTCTCGCCAGAATTTGGTGTTGTCAGTGTTTTGAATTTTCATAATTCTAATAGGTATATAGTGGTGTCTCTTCGTTGTTTTAATTTGTAATTCCCTAATGACATATGAAGTTGAGCTTCTTTTCATATGCTTATTTGCTATCTGTATACCTTCTTTGGTGAGGTGTCTGCTCAGATTGTTTGCCTATTTTTTGATTGGGTTGTTCCTCTACTTATTGTTGAATTGCAAGAGTTCTTCATATATTTTGGATAACAGTCTATCAAATATGTCTTTTGCAAATATTTTCTCCCATTCTGTGCTTGTCTTCTCATTCTCTTCATAGTGTCATTTGCGCATGTTTTTAATTTTAATGAAATTCAGTTTATCAAGTATTTCTTTCATGGATCTTGTCTCTGGTGTTATATATAAAAAGCCATTGACATGCACAAAGTTATCTAGATTTTCCCCTATCTCATCTTCTACGAGTTTTTTTGTTTTGCATTTTATGTTTAGATTGATAATCAATTTTGAGTTAATTTTTGCTAAGAGTGTAATTTTTGTGTCTAAATTCATATTTTTGCATGTGGATGTCCAGTTGTTCCAGCACCATTTGTTGAAACAAATTATCTCTGCTCCATTGTATTGCCTTTGCTTCTTTGTCAAAGATCAGTTCACTATATTTATGTGAGTCTATTTCTGGGCTCTCTTGATCTTTTTCTATTGATCTTTGTTCCATTGATCTTTGTCAGTACCATACTGGCTTGATGACTGTAGCTTTGTAGTAAATCTTGAAGTTGGGTAGTATCAGTCCTCCAACTTTGTTCTTGTCCTTCAATTTTGAGTTGGTTATTCTGCATCTTTCACTCTCCATACCTACTTTAGAATTAGTTTATCTATATTCATAAAATAATTTGCTAGGATTGCATTGAATCTATAGATCAAGATGGGAGGAACTGACATTTTGACAATATTGAATCTTCTTATCTACATGAACATGGAATATCACTCCATTTATTTAGTTCTTTGATTTCCTTCATCAGAGTTTTCTAGTTTTCCTCATATAGATCATGTACATACTTTGTTAAATTTATACCTAAGTATTTCATCTTTGAGGGTGCTAATGGAAATGGTATTGTGTTTTTATTCAAATTCCATTTGTTCATCATTGGTATATAGGAAAGCAACTGACTTTTGTATATTAACCTTGTATCCTGCAACCTTGCTATAATGCTTACTAATGCCAATGGATTTTTTTTGTTGATTCTTTCAGATTTCTACATAGACAATCATGTCATCTGCAAACAAAGACAGTTTTATGCTTTCCTTCCCAATATCTATACCTTCTATTTCACATCTTATTACATTATCTAAAACTTCTAGTAAGATGTTGAAACACGTAGTGAGAGGGGACATCCTTGCCTTTTTCCTAGTCTTAGCAAGAAAGCTTCAAGTTTCTCACCATTAAGTATGATGTTAGTTGTAGGGTATTTGTTTTTTTAATAAAGTAGAGGAAGTTCCCCTCTATTTCTAGTTTAATGAGAGTTCTTTATCATGAATGAGTACTGGATTTTGTCACATACTTTTTCTGCATCTTTCGATATTATCATGTGATTTTTTTTTCATTTTTGGCCTGTTGATGTGATGGAATACATTAAATGATTTTTGAATGTTGCACCAGCCTTGCATACCTGAGATAAATTCCAGCTGGTCATGGTGTATAATTCTTTTTATGCATTGTTGAATTCAATTTGTTAATATTTTGTCAAGGATTTTTACATCTATGTTCATGAGAGATATTGGTCTGTAGTTTTGTTTTGTTTTCCCCTGTAATGTCTTTATCTGGTTTTAGTATTAGGGTAATGCCAGTCTCATAGAGTGAGTTAGGATGTATTCCATCAACTTCTATCTTCAGGAAAATATTGTAGAGATTTGCTATAACTTCTTAAATATTCAGTAGAATTCACCAGTAAATCTATCTGGACCTGGGTGCTTTCTGTTTGGGAAAAGTTATTAACTGTTAATTGAATTTCTTTAACAGATATGGGCTTGTTCAGATTGTCTATTATTCCTTGTGTGATTTTTGGTAGATCGTGTCTTTCAAGGAACTGGTCCATTTCATCTAGGTTATTGAATTTGTGGGCATAGTGTTGTTCATAGTATTCCTTTATTATCTTTTGAATGTCTATGGGATTTATAATAATAACCCGTTTTTAATTTCTGATATTAGTCATCTGTGTCCTCTCTCTTTTTTTCTTAGTTAGCTTGGTTAGAGGCTTATTGACATTATAGATCTTTTCGAAGAACCAGCTTTTGGTTTTGTTGATTTTTCTCTATTGATTTCCTATCTTAAATTTCATTGATTTCTGCTCTGATTTTTACTCCTTTCTTTCTGCTTACTTTGGATTTAATTTTCACTTCCTTTTCTAGTTTCCTAAGGTGGAAGCTTAGATTATTGATACTAGATATTTCTTTTCCTAATATATGCATTCGATGATATAAATTTCCCTCTAAGCACTATTTTTTGGTATATTCCACAAATTTTGATAAGTTCTCTTTCCATTTTCATTTAGTTCAAAGTATTTTAAAATTTCTCTCAAGATTTCTTCTTTGGCCCATGTGTAATTTAAAAATGAGTTGCTTAATTTCCAAGTATTTGGGGATTTTCCAGCTGTCTTTCTGTTATTGATTTCTAGTTTAATTCCATTGTGTTCTGAAAGCAAACTTTGTACGATTTCCTTTCTTTCTAACTTATTAAGGTATGTTTTAAGGCCCAGAATGTGGTCTGTCTTGGTGAACGTTACACGTAAGTTTGAGGAGAATGTGTAATCTGCTGTTGTTGAATGAAGTAGTCTATAGATATTCACTATATCCAGTTGATTGATGGTGATGTTGAGATCAACTATGTCCTTATTGATTTCCTGCCTGCTGGATCTGTCCATTTCTGATAGAGTGTTATTGAAGTCTCCAACTGTGATAGTGGATTTATCTATTTCTTCTTGCAGTTCTATCACTGCCTCATGTAGTCTGATGCTCAGTTGTTAGGCACATACATGTTAAAAATTATTATGTCTTCTTGGGGAATTGACCCCTTTATTATTATGTAATGCCCCTCTTTATCCCTGATAACTTTCCTTGCTATGAATTCTGCTTTGCCTGAAATTATCAGTAATATAGCTACTCTTATTTTCTTTTGATTAGGATTAGCATAGTATATCTTTTTACTGTTGATCTGTATGTGTCTTTACATTTAAAGTGGGTTGCTTTTAGACAACATATAGCTGGGTCTTGTTTTTTGATCCATTCTGACAATCATTGTCTTTTAATTTGCTTATTTACACCATTGACATTTAAAATTATTATTGATATAGTTGGATTAACATCTATCATATTTGTTACTATTTTCTACTTGTTACCCTTGTTCTTTGTGTCTATTTTTGTCTTCCACTCATTTTTCTGCCTCTTGTGGTTCTAACTGAGCATTTTATATGATTCACTATCTCTCCTTTCTTAGCATAGTTATTATATTTCTTTTTTTTAACTTTTTTTTATAGTAGTTGCCCTAGAGTTTGTATCCATGTCTACTTTCAAATACTACTTCACAGGTAATGCAAGTTCCTTATAATAAAAAAATATTCCTAATTTTTCCTCCTGTCCTTTGTATCATTGCTGTCGTTTATTTCACTTATACATAAATTAAAATCACCACATATTGTTGCTATAATTATTTTAAACATACCTTACCTGTTATAAAAATAACAGTTGTTATTTTACTTTCATTTATTCCTTCTCTAATGCTCTTTCTTTCTATATTGTAGTTCCATGTTTCTGACCTATATCACTTTCCTTCCCTCTGGAGAATATCTTTCAACATTTCTTGCAAGGTCTATTGGCAAAAAATTCCCTCAACTTTTGTCTGGGAAAGTTTTTATTTCTCCTTCACTTTTGAAGGATAATTTAACAAGGTATGGAGTTATATGTTAGTGGGGTTTTTTTCTCCCAACACTTTAAATATTTCATTCCACTCTTTTTTGCTTACATGATTTCTGAGCAGTTAGATGTAATTCTCATCTTTGTTCCTCTATAGGTAAGGTTTTGTTGTTGTTGTTGTTTTCATTTTTGTTTTTTCCTCTGGCTTCTTTCCAGTACTTTTTTCTTTATCTTTTATCTTCTGCAGTTTAAATATGCCTAGATTAGGACTTTATCCTCTCTGGTGTTCTCTGAGCTTCCTACATTTGTGGCTTGTGGGTTGCTGTCTGACATTAATTCATGGGAAATTTTCATTCATTATTATTTAAAATATTGCATCTGTTCCTTTATCTCTTAGTCCTCCTTCTGGTTTTCCCATTACAAATATGTTACACTTTTTGTAATTGTCCCACAGTCCTTGGATATTCTCTTCTTTTTCCCCCCAGTCCTTTTCCTCTTTGCTTTTCAGTATTGGAAGTTTCTGTTGATATATTGGCAAGCTCAGAGATTCTTTTCTCAGTCATGTCCAGTTTAATAATCCCATCAAAGGCACTCCTCATTTCTGTTACAATGTTTTTTATCTCTACCATTTCTTTTTGATTCTTTCTTAGAATTTCCATCTCTCTGCTTACATTATCCATCTGTTCCTGTGTGTTGTCTACTTTTTCCATTAGAGTCCTTACCATATTGGTAATAGTTCTTTTAAGTTCACAGTCTGAAAATTCCATCATCCCTGCCATATCTGAGTCTGGTTCTTATGCTTGCTCTGTCTTCAAACTGTGTTTTGGCTTTTAGTATGCCTTATAATTTTTTTTCTTGTAAGGCAGACATAATATATTGGGTAAAATGAGTTGTGGTAAATAGGCCTTTATAATGGGGGGGGGGCAGCAAAAGGGTTCTGTAGTCCTATGATTAGGTCTCAGTCTTTTAGTGAGCCTGTGCCCCCTGAACTTCACAAGTCCTTCTTAATTTTTTTCACCTTCTTAGGTGGTACAGGTGGCTCAAGGGGTTTGGAGTTGGATATTTCCTTTCTCCCACATGGAAAGCTAGAGGAAACTAAAATGGGGTATTTTTCTTCCCTGATATGAAAGGCTAGAGCATGCTGGAGTTCGGTATTTCCCTTCTCCCAGATTGGTTAGGCTCTGATAAAGTTTCAGTAGGTTAGGCTCTGTTAAATAGTTCACTTGAGGGCAGACCTTGTTAGGAAGAACAAAATGCTCTGGAGTATTTTAAAATAGCACTTTTCCCCTCCACTGCTAGAAGTCTGAGTGGATTTCCCTACAATCTTCACTGTGAGAACCTGGTAGAGGTCTTGGAGGTAAAACTCACAAAAGTGTGAGGGCTCCCCTGGATTTTCATCTCTCGCACTTGTCCACACTGAGCTTCCAGCAATTAATCAATGACAGTTCAGGTTTTCCTACCGTGGTACTGGTTCCCATGGAGGTGGAGTTCTACTTTGGTAAATTGCAATTCTCTGTATCTGCCTGCCTGTCTGTCTGTCCAATTTTGGGGGCAGCAGTTTGCCCCATGACCTCACTTCTCTGATGAACCTAAGAAGAATTGTTTGTTTTTCATTTTGTTCAGCTTTATGTTTGTTGTTGGATGGAGTGATGACTTCTAAGCTCCTTAAAATAATTCTTAGACTCCGCCTTTAGTCTATCCTCAGCAATAAATAAGTCTTAGGGAAGAGTTAAAGATATTTAAGTTCCAAGTGTGTAATTATAAAATTCCTCTAGTAATCCATGCAATTCAAGGCTTTCATTTTGACGTTCATTCATTCAATCATTCACTCACTCATATACTCACTCAATCAATTATTCACTCTTTGATTTAATCATACTCATCCAACTTCATTCATTCAATCAATTATCCATTCATTCCCTCAACCAATCATTTACCTATTATTTAATGAATCATTCACAAAAACACTCATTCGATCACATGCATTCATTCCATGGCAAACATTAATTCAATCATTCACAACATCAGTCAGTCACTAGTATCAATACTTCTTGCAACCCACAGTTTTGATTTGACAGTCATTCAATCATTCATTTATTCATTTACTCAATGATTCATTCAGTCATTCTTTCATTCAATCACATTTATTCATTCTACTGTGATCACTGATTTATCTATCTGGTCATTCATTCAATGTTTTCTAGATACCAGGCACTGGATAGGAACTGCAGATCCAGAGATAAAAGACTGGACCCCTGAAACCCAGGGCTTACAGTCTGGTGGAGAGACAGATGCAATCTAGTGTGCAGTGCTTTCTTCCTATGCCCCAGAGAATTTATGTTCCTGGGAATAAAATTGCCTGGTAGTAAAGAAAAAAAATCAACACTGACATGAGATATTCCCTTCTCTTCAGAAAAATGCCAGAGGGTGGTCCCACGCAGCCTCTAAGAACCTAACCTTGGAGGTTCGACTCTGGAGTCGAACTGATCTGGATTCAAGTCCCAACCCTGCCACAAACCAGGTGTATGACTCGGGGAAAGGCTCAGCTTTTCTAGGCCTTAGTTTCCTCCACTGTAATATAGGAAGAATAATAATATTACCTACCCCAATAATACATTTTCATCCATTCAAAAATACATTTTCATCCATTCAAAAATACATTTTCAGCGCCCGTGTGCACCCACAATTTCCTGGGCACCAGAGGTTCCATGATGAACTAAAAGCAGCTTCTGCTCATAAAAGAAACTTACTGACTGCCATATAATAGAGGATTGATTAATGTTTAGCTATGACTGTCATTATTTCTGAAGGAAGAGGATACACTGCATGGCCCGTGTTTCCCCTTTGCAGAAAGACAGCCACTTCTTCCCTTATTGTGACAAGGTGGGACTAAGTTTCTGAAAAAGATACTTGATACGATTTCAATTTTTTTAAATTTACCAAGGCTTGATTTGTGACCCAAGATATGATCTATCCTGGAGAATGTTCCATGAGCACTTGAGAAAAATGTGTATTCTGTTGTTTTTGGGTGGAATGTCCTATAAATATCAATTAAGTCCATCTTGTTTAATGTATCATTTAAAGCTTGTGTTTCCTTATTTATTTTCATTTTGGATGATCTGTCCATTGGTGAAAGTGGGGTGTTAAAGTCCCCTACTATGATTGTGTTACTGTCGATTTCCCCTTTTATGGCTGTTAGTATTTGCCTTATGTATTGAGGTGCTCCTATGTTGGGTGCATAAATATTTACAATTGTTATACCTTCCTCTTGGATCGATCCCTTGATCATTATATAGTGTCCGTCTTTGTCTCTTGTAATTGTCTTTATTTTAAAGTCTATTTTGTCTGATATGAGAATTGCTACTCCAGCTTTCTTTTGATTTCCATTTGCATGGAATATCTTTTTCCATCCCCTCACTTTCAGTCTGTATGTGTCTCTAGGTCTGAAGTGGGTCTCTTGTAGACAGCATATATATGGGTCTTGTTTTTGTATCCATTCAGCCAGTCTGTGTCTTTTGGTGGGAGCATTTAATCCATTTACATTTAAGGTAATTATCGATATGTATGTTCCTATTCCCATTTTCTTAAATGTTTTGGGTTTGTTATTGTAGGTGTTTTCCTTCTCTTGTGTTTCTTGCCTAGAGAAGTTCCTTTGGGACTAAGTTTCTGGAGGGCAGGTTAGGGCTTGGGTACACACCTTCACAGTCATAACAGCCTAACCTGGCATTTTCACCACTATCACAACCCAGTCAATCCACCTCTTGGGGTTCATAGCTCCTGGAGGATGCCAAGATGGAGTCAGGCTCTACCTGACTATCAGCACAGTCTAAAATGAAAGTTAACTTCAGCATCGGCAGTTCTCCCCAAAATGGATTTCTTGGCAAGTCCTTGATGATGCCAGCCTGCATGTCCAGAGCTTTAGCACAGTCCTCTGTCCCCATGAAACTGGGACTTCCTCTCAGTTACCTCTCCCTCTGCAAAGAGGCCATACACAGTCACCAGTCATCACAAAGAAAAATACAGTAGTCTGTGATACATTGGGATGAGGAAAAAAGCCTTGTTTGACTCCCACACAATGGGAGAGATTTCACTGGAAGGATTCTATAAACATTATATCTTATGACCACTAATGGTCTGTGATGTTATTCTACTTCCCTCCAGTCTAGTCAGAGCAGTGTCGACAAACACTGAAGCCCAGTTTGTAGAGAGGGGAGAGAATTTGTTTCTTTCATGCCTTGCTTGATGAGAACATCCATGAAGAGCAATGACTGCTCTGTAAAAGGCAGGAGTTACAGTCATGGTTGGGATCAATCTGAGAAGTCTTCAGTAGGGTAGGCATTGGTGGAATTGGTTTTTTTTTTCTCCCAATCCATATAATGGGAGATATTTTTCATTTATTTGTTCAAACATTTTTTGGGCACTGTGTTAGCCACTGGGGACAGGAAGAAGAACCAGATAGCTCCATCACTGCCTCAGGTAGCTCAAAGTCCAGTGAAGAAACAGATAGGTAGATAGTAAACCCATCAGAGAGGTGTCAGACCAAGTCTAGCAAACAGATACAAAGTGTGAGTGTATAGGAGATATATACTGGCTTCCCCTAATTTGGAAATCATATTTAGAGATTATCTATAGAGTCCTACCATCTACTGAGAACCTGTTATGTACCAAGCCCTGTACTAAGTGTCTACATCCCTATCTCATGTCATTCTTTCAACAATTGTGCAAGGTAATTAATACTACAATCGTTTTCATTTTCCATAGGAAGAAATTGGTGGAGCAATTTGTGCTAAAGAAGACTAGTTAGAAAGCTTCTGTAGTTATACAAGCAAAAAATATACAGTGGTCCACACTTTTTCCACTGATTCAACCTGCTTCCCCAGGCAGCGTATAGTGCTTGTGTCATCCAGATACTGCCTTAGCGCTGAAAGAATATGAAGGCTCATCTCTTCAAACTTACTTACCTTGACTCTAGAATGATCAATCTGAAAAAAATTTTTTAAACCTTCAAGCTCAGCAGCCCTTTAGAAAAAAATGTGCCTAATCCTCATTTTGGTTTTTCCATCAACTGATTGTTCAGTAAAGATACAACCATGCCCACAAGACATTAGCGAAATTGCTAATAAAAACATCCAGGACACAATGAGGTATCACCTCTCGCTGGTCAGAATGGCCGTCATCAAAAAAATCTACAAACAATAAATGCTGGAGAGGGTGTGGAGAAAAGGGAATCCTCTTACACTGTTAATGGGAATGAAAATTGATAAAACCACTATGGAGAACAGTATGGAGGTTTCCTTTAAAAACTAAAAATAGAACTACCATATGACCCAGCAATCCCACTACTGGGCATATACCCAGAGAAAACCGTAATTCAAAAAGACATATGCACCCCAATGTTCATTACAGCACTATTTGCAATAGCCAGGACATGGAAACAACCTAAATGTCCATCAACAGAGAAATGGATAAGAAGATGTGGTACATATATATATAATGGAATACTACTCAGCCATAAAAAGGAATGAAATTGGTCCATTTGTAGAGACGTGGATGGACCTAGAGGCAAAACTGTGGAGATATTAAAAAGATCAGTGGTCGCCAGGGGCTTGGGGGAGGGAGAGATGAATACGTGAAGCACATTTACAGGATTTTAGGATATTCAGGGCAGTGAAACTACAGGCGTACCTCATTTTATTGCACTTCACTTTACTGTGCTTAGTGGATACTGAGGTTTGTTTTGTTTTTTTTACAAATTGAAGGTTTGTGGCAACCCTGCCTCCAACTCTTTTAATCAGGGCTAAGTCTTCAGACTTCTCTTTTTTAATCTATCTTCACTCTCTGAGGTCCATTCAGTCTCATACATGTGTCCATAAGCTAATGACTCGCACATTTGTAACTACAGCTGGACACTTCCTGTCAATTCCTGATCATGTCTCCAACTACCTACTCAACATTTTCATCTGGATGTCTAGTAAACATCCCAAATTTACCATGTCCAGAATTGAGCTCTTGCTTTTTTTTTTAGCTTTTTTTGCTTTATTGAGACATAATTTACATAATACATAATTCACCCATGTAAAGTGTGCAATTCAATGTTTTGTTTTGTTTTGTTTTTACTTTTACTTTGCATTCATAACTTGGCTAAGTGTTTGGCACCAAAGCCCTAGCTTTCAGCCTATTGTGGCTTTAGACATGCCCTCCTCACTAGGTTTAATCATTTCTAGCTTTTGACTTAAAGTGAGAGAAGTGGGACTCTTCCTTTCACTTGAACACTTAGAGGCCATTATAGGGTTATTAACAAGCCTAATTTCAATATTGTTGTGTCTCAGGGAATAGGAAGGCCAGAGGAGAGGGAGAGAGATGGCGAACGACCAGTTGGTGGAGCAGTCAGAACACACACAACATTTATCAATTAAGTTCACCATCTTGTAAGGCCATGGTTCACAGTGTCCCAAAACAATAATAATAGTAACATCAAAGATCACTGATCACAGATCACTATAAACAATGTAAGAATAATGAAAAAGTTTGAAATATTCTGAGAATTACCACAATGTGACACAGAGACATGAAGTGAGCAAATGCTGTTGGAAAAATAGCGCCAATAGACTAGTTGGAGGCAGGGTTGCCACAAACCTCTTCCAGAATGTCATATAGTTGGAATCATACAGTATGTAGCCATTTCAGACTGACTTCTTTCACTTAGTAATATGCATTTAAGGTTCCTCCATGACTTTTCATGGCTTGATAGTTCATTTCTTTTTAGCACTGAATAATATTCTATTGTGTAGATGTACCACAGTTTATTTATCCATTCACCTCCTGAAGAACATCTTGATTGCTTCTAAGTTTTGACAATTATGAATAAAGCTTCTATAAACCTGCTATACAGGTTTTATGTAGACATAAATTTTCAACTCGTTTGGATAAATACCATGGAGTATAACTGTAGATCCTATGGGAAGAGTATGTTTACTTTTGCACAAAAAAACTGCCAAATTGCCACCAGCAATAATTAAGAGTTCCTGTTGCTCCACCTACTTGCCAGCATTTTCTGTTAGTGTTTTGGGTTTTCACCACTCAAGGTGTGTAGTGGTATCTCACTGTCATTTTAATTTACAATTCCCTAGTAATATATGATGTTGAGCATCTTTTCATATGCTTGTTTGCTATCTGCAAACTACTTTGGGGAGACGTCTGTTCAGATCTTTTGCCCATTTTTCTAATCGGGTTGTTCATTTTTTAATTGTTAAGTTGGAGCCTTTTCAAAAATGAAGTTAATAAGTGAAGGTTCAAATATTCTCATTTCAGAGACTTCCCTGGTGGCACAGTGGTTAAGAACCCGCCTGCCAATGCAGGGGACACGGGTTCGATCCCTGGTCCGGGAAGATCCCACATGCCGCGGAGCAACTAAGCCCGTGAGTCACAACTACTGAGCCTGCGCACCACAACTACTGAAGCCTGAGCACCTAGAGCCCGTGCTCCGCAACAAGAAAAGCCCCCGCTCGCTGCAACTAGAGAAAGCCCACAAGCAGTAATGAAGACCCAACGTAGCCAAAATATAAATAAATAAATAAATAAATACTCTGCATGAGCATTTATTTTAAAAAAACAAAAAGAAACACTGATTTGAAAAAAACAAAAACAAAAACAAATATTCTCATTTCAATGGACTCATTTAACCAGAATCATCTGACATACCAGTGCATCACAAACAGGGATTGTGAGTCACATAGGAATGGGGGATGAATGGAGAAAAGGGATTTCAACTCATTAAACTATTAATACTATGTCCTCCTTTGATTGTTTTTAAAAATACTGGGCACCTATTTGCAAAGCTGGAAGTAGCGACACAGTCTGGCATCTGTTGTCAAAACTAAGAGACCAGAGAGTCTGAATTTAAAGTGGGGCTCTGCTGGCTATGAAATCTGCCCCCAGGAAGGAAACCCAGCTTCCAATCTCAGCTCCTTGCCTGCCTTGCTAGGATTCATAAGGAGGTAAGAAAGACAGTGGATTTTCTTTGGATTCAGTAATACCAAGGTTAAACTCATCAGGACAAACGTTGCAAAATGCCTAGCTCTGTTGGTGTATGGCTGTTTATAAGGCATGTGGGCTGCATGTATGTGAAAAAAGGTCCTAGTGTTTGTCCAGTAAAACATTAGCAATCTACAAAGGAGTTCTGGTCTTTGTCCTATAAAACGGGAGAGATGTTATTTTGCTGGGATTTTTAAAATTTCTCTGATTTTTCATGGAGGCTCTTTGTTACAATGGGGTTGATATGTACTGAGTTCCTGTTGCAAAAAATGCCTTCATTTCAGGATGGAGCCTGCAGATACAGCCCTCTCTGAGACAACCCCACAACCCAAAAGAGCAATCTATCAAAACATACAGCCTACAGGGAAACAGGTACAAAGGCTCATTTCCTGGGGACACTTGCCTGAAATTTCTACAGCTCTTTTTTCTTAAAGCAAAAAAAGTTAATCAATTCCCACTATTTCTGATACCGCAAATCTCCTTAACAAAAACCAGATACTTCCCCAAATGAAAGTAAATCAAAGAACAGGATAGAGCTTCTCTTATCTTGGTCTATAGTCTCATAGTCTAATTCACCAGAGACCAAATTCAGTTTTCGATGTATCCATGGTTTTTTTCCCATCAAAAGCGAAAAAGTCACAGCCACTTTGGAGAATTCTATGGCAGTGTCTTCCAAAGTAAAACACACACCTACCACACAACCCAGCAATTGTACACTTATATATCTACCCCAGAGGAATGACAGCAAATGTCCACATAAAATCTTATGCATAAATGTTCAAATTAGCCCCAGGGACTTCCTTGGTGGTGCAGTGGTTAAGAATCCGCCCGCCAATGCACGGGACACGGGTTCGAGCCCTGGTCCGGGAAGATCCCACATGCCGCAGAGCAACTAAGCCCGCGAGCCACAACTATTGAGCCTGTGTGCCACAACTACTGAAGCCCGCGCGCCTAGAGCCCATGCTCTGCAGCAAGAAAAGCCACTGCGATGAGAAGCCTGCGCACTGCAGTGAAGAGTAGCCCCCGCTTGCCGCAACTAGAGAAAGCCCACACACAGCAACAAAGACCCAACGCAGCCATAAATAAATAAATAAATTTATTTTTTAAAAAATAGCCCCAAACTGGAAACAATCTACATATTACAAACAAAAGAATAGATAAATTGTAGTACATCCTTATAGTGGAGCACATCTCAGGAATAAAAAGGAACAAACTACTGAATTTCAAAAACATGCTGAGTGAAAAGAAGCCATACCTAATAGAATGCATACTGTATGATTCCACTTATATAAAGTATAAAAGCAGGCAAAAATAATCTATAGTGATAACAATCCAAACAGTGGTCGCTTTCTGGAGAGGGAGTGGATTGGGACAGAGAATGAAGAAGCTTTCTGGGGTAATGGATACGTTCTCTATCTCAGTTGGGCTGGTAGTTACATGGGAATATACATTTGTCAAAACTCAGCAAACCACACACTTAAAATCCACACATTCTATCGTATGCAAATTATACCTCAATTTTTTGAAAAAAGAATATTAGGGGAGAAAAAAAGAATCCCCACTAAGGTGAAAAGAAGGGCTGTGGTCCCTTCTGTTTCTGTGGTAATTGAAGCTCCATATTTGCTCTCTGTGTTCAAATGGGTTTTTATTACCCTGGGATTATTGAAAGTCATTATCGGCCAAGATGACAGCAAAAAGAAAGAGGAGACAAACCTTCCAGAAATCATTTTCCCCATGATTTTTTTAAAGCACATTTTTCAGTCATTATCTTGAGAGAAAACAAGCAGCTGGGTCTCTTAACAAAGAGGTTTAATAGGCTACTGGAAAAAAAGAGAGGGGAAATTGAGGCGAACAATGCCTGTTTCGGTGCCAGCCACACAAAACCAAGCCTAGTGAGGTGAAGCCAGTAGCTCCTCTCCGCCACTAACATCGTTAGAGGCATAACACTCAATAATGAAGGGTCCTCCAATTATTGGCGTGATTTGAGGCATATTGTTCAAAACATTCTAAAACCTGAAATTGCAGCAGCAAATGCATTGATGGCCCTCACCCTCATCTGTCAAAATAGATGTAAATGCAAAAGGAAAGATGGGAGGCTCTTTGGGACCCCAAGTGCATTGTCAACCCACTTCTCTTGCTTCTTTTTACCTTCCTTGCCCTTTCAAATCCATCTAGGTTTGAGCTGCTAGTTTCAAAGTTTACAACTGACCTCCAACCCAGTTTGTTCATTTCTTACCTCCTTTTCAGTTTTGCACAAAATTAGCAAAACACATGTAATGGATGATTTGTAAGGACATCACGCAACGTTCTGAAAAGCAAAAATAAGGGAGGCTTGCGTTTTGTTTAGCAGATTTCTCTCCTGCCTTGGACCACACACACGTATGCTGTCTAATTGCAAAATTCAGATGTTGGATGGTGGGGGGGAGCCCCGTAACAAAGGAACACTGAGATGCCTTCTAAATTCTACTTAGACCAAATTAACTACATGGGCAACAATACAGGTACTGCTTTTTTCCTTAAACATATATATTAGCAAAGATGCAGGCTAAATAAATACTGTTTAGTGGGATATGAATTATGTAAATGCAATTTATAGCATTAATTTGGGCTTGTAAATTTAATCCACTCAAACGTAGAAAGGTTTCCGTGCAATGAATATTTCTGAGGCTGTTTAATATGTTAAAATAAATATTGAGCAGCTGACAGAAACACATGTCCTCTGCATCACAAAAGCTATTCTGAAACAATAAGTGCCTGCTGAATATTTACAATCATGAGTTTTTAACTCTTAGGTATATTTTCTTCCTAAAATATTCAGTATGCCATCCATCCAAGCAGCAGGCAGATTCTGGTGGCAGCAGTTCAAAAATGTGCATGCCAAGAACATTTTAGGTAAATAAGTGGCACAGTATGAGATGGGAGGGGAGCGCTTTTTGTAAAATAGGTCTATTTAATGCCACCTGGAACGCTGCAAGAAACGTAAATATTTGGGGAGCTTTATGCTGCCCCAAAGGCCCCGCCACTCACCGTTCACCTGCTAAAGCATTTACAATGATGACTCAAATATTAAAGGGAAAAAGAAGTGAGTGATTTAGAAGCGCTTTATTTAAGAGTATAAAGTTGAGACTTTAAACAAGGTATTTTTTAAAATAATCAGATTTTAAGGGAAATTACTCCTTCCAAGCTTTCAGAATAAAAAGGGAACCTGAAGGTCATTTATAAAAGGTTACTAGCCGGGAGACTTGGGGGAGGTCAATGGTGTCTGCTGGGCACATGGTTGTCCTGCCTGCCTTCCCGGTAAGATCTTTGCTGTGACCATCAGGTGGGATTGCAGGCGTGGGAGCAGGTCACAAACTCTCCCATCTTTACTATGAAGGTTTGTCGCTTTTTATTTGGGAAGTGAGCATCATTTCCCAGAATGATAGTATCAGTCCAGAAAGTTCATTGAGGGAAAAAATGGAGACCCTGTAAATGGTTTCTATTGATACTCTTAATTTTCTTCTTCCTCTGGGTTTCTGCAGCAGTTTATACAGCCTTCTCCAGAGCACTGATTATACACTCCTCATAAAAAGCAGAAACTGGGTTTTGCTCCACATTCTTACAGCCAGCCAGCCCAGCTCCTGGCCAGCATTGCTGAGTTAACTTTAATCCATCCTCCCCGTTCCCAAGCTCAGGACTGGATTATCCCCATGGCATTGATTCTCAAATGCTTTTGATCTCTAGGACCTGACGAGAAGGGATGGGAGGGGAAGACCTACTGTCTGAGCTTTGGGCAGGTGTTCATTGGGAGTACAGAACTTTGAGCCCCCTCCTCTGGCCTTGCTTGCAAAAATGCAGCCGATGCAACAGATACAAGGATAGACACAGGGGCACGGCGTGGACTCCCAGGAGGAGGGCACTGGCAGGTTTTCATAGAGAAATACTTCTAACCGTACTCATCACAATTGGATAATCCATTTGATTAACCTTCCTTGGATGAATGTAAACTAGGAAAAGCAGGCATAAAAAGACAAGACATTGATAAAGATCAAAAGCGTCTTAAGGCAATTGTTAATATTCTCAAGTATCAAATCTATTACATGTTGAAATTAAAGATTTTTCAGAGGCAATGCCATCTTGAAATTGTAATAGGATTAAGTGGGAAAGCTTGATTTGATATAAAAATTCTCTCCAAATATAGAGCTTTTTAGGAACACATCATGCATAAAAATGAAGCAGTTTTATTGCCAAAGTCACATACTGCCCTTAAGTAGGGCCCCCTTGGGCTGTGACAGTATGATTTTAATAGGATTGGAAATCGTGGGTAGTACAGGGTCTAAGGGTGTGATGCACTGTTCTATATAGTAGCCAATAGCTATATATGGCTATTTAAATTTAAATTAATTAAAATTAAATAAAATTTAAAATTCAGTTCCTCAGTTGCATTAGCCACATTTCAGATGATCAACAGTCATGTGTGGCTAGTGTCTGCCTTACTAACCAGCACGGATAGAGAACATTTCCATCACTACAGAATGTTCTGTTGGTCCTTGCTGGCCTATAGTAAACACAAAATGTCAACTTTCTACATTGAAGAGAAAATAATTAGTACTTAGTATTCAGAGCTTAGAGAAAAACTTATTAGGCATCAAAGAGATTTCAGAGACAACATTGAATAAATTAAATATGAGCGATAAAGATTAGATTTACCTTAAGCTAGACAGGAGTTTTTAAATGGGTTACATGTATGGGTAATCGTAAGCTTTTTAAAACAGCTAACATAAAAATAATAATTTTTTAAAAGATGAAAAAAACAAAACTTAGCTAAGAGTTGACTTCCTCTAGTTTTAATTGGTTAACATCATAGCATTAGCAAAGTGTTTACAGTTTCATATGTAGTCTTTCACTGGTCCCTCAGGGTCTCTGTGTGTGGTTGCTCAGGTTGTGTACTGAATTCTAGGGGCATCATTCACATCAACTGCAATGTGAATTGCAGGGTATAAGCTGCACAGAAGCATACAGCAGCCTGGGTCCCCTCACTGCAATGCTAATTTACAATATTGCTTACTATCACACTTTTCTAAATCCAAAAATTCCTTTCAACCACATTATCCTAGTTTCTGAAATCGGTAATTTTGTTTTCAGAGTCGAGCTTTACCACAAGCCCAGTTGCTTTGCTGGAATTAGGCTGGAATTTGCTTTGCTGAGATACTGATGGCATCTGAGAGGACTTCCACATGTGAACTTCTTTTCAGACACACAGACACACATGTCCAGGAGGAAGAGAGCAACTTTCCATTAAACATTCTCCCTCAACCCAAAGTTGGGGTGGGAAACACTGTAAATCTGCCTTTGTCCTGTGTATCCAAGGAGAGATAATGTTCAGATGAAAATGCTTCCAGCCTTTTATACATGCACATTTTTGTGTGTTTAGAAAACAGCACTGCAAACAATCACATAAATAATAGAGCAGTACAATGTATGTCTCCCAGAGAACACAGGAAGCACGGAAGGCATTATCTCATTCAGGCTGACAGCTGCTCGCTGATGCAAAGGCGTAGTAACCTCCACTGAACTTTCCCGTGCTTTAGCTACCAGGAAGGGAAGGAATTTAAATTATCCACAGAGGCTGTCAGCCCTGTGGCTGAAATATGACACTGAGAGTTGAGGTGGCAAGCAGGACTCCTGCCCAGCCTTCTGAGGACAGTAGTTATGAGAGGGTAAGACCCATTTCTAGGAAGATCAGCCCCGAGCACTCAGAGACTGGGTAGAAACCACTGGGGCGGCTTCTTGGAGTCTGGGAGGCCTGGCCAGGAAAGGACAGGCAGAGTGGGGAGGGATGAACAAGCAGGGGAATGAATGCCCCAGGCAGTGGCCAGAGCCACGTGGCCACAGACCTCTCCTCTGGTCCCAGAGTGTCACTTAAGCCAGGGTCTTTGGGTTCTCAGCCCCATCTTCACTGCTCTCCCGTGACCAGCCTTGAGATGCCACAGAGCAGCTGGCACACACATGCTATGGGGCTCGGTCCCTCACCCAGTCCGTTGATGACTGTAGAGAGCCCGTCCGGGTCCCATCGTCTGGCCACTGCCCACACACAGGCCTGGCTTCCAACACCGGCACCTGTATTCATTTGCATTAGGGCTTTTGCTGGCTCTTGGAATCTGCCTTGCCAGCTAATAGCAGGCCAGAGGTACAATGGAATTAACACCCTTGGAGCAGCCCTCCACAATTATAAACCCCCCAGCTCTCTGGGCATGTAGTGTTTCCCCATTGCCTTCAGCTCCAGTTGCCCACAGTGGTGGCTTGCTTGAAAAGACACCATCTACTGGCTGCCTTCCCTTCCCTGTCTCACTTCCCCCCCATTCCCCTGCCTGTATTTCCTTGTATCAGGATCTGCTTCCGGGGAACCCCAATTAAGATAATGACCCAGGAAAGAAATTTTCAAAGCCGCAGGTGCCCCTGCCAGGATCTACCTGCCGCCCCTTCAGTCCACAGGGGCAGAGACCTACTAGTTGGCCCCTCTGGGCCCAGAGCTGCCCACAGCCTCCGACTGGACAGTAAGGGTGGGGTGTGGGATCAGGATCCAGGTGACCTCCTGCCCTGACCTCTACCCAGTCTCTGATTCTTCATACAGTGGAAGCTCTCCAGCCTACCTCAGTGCCAGGTCCACTGTGAAAGGCACCTGGGACCAAGGAAGAAACCCTGACCTGCCGCCAAATAACTTGACCTTGCGCCTTAGTTCCACATCTCTCAAATGAAAAGGTAATAGTAGCAGACGCCAAATCCTCTGTGAAGCCTTCCCTGATGGAGATAATAGAGAGAATGGCTTAGATTGAAGCTGTTGTGCCCTGTTTGTCCTACCGCTGCCAGCTGGGCCACCTTGAACAGGTACTTAACCCCTCTGGGCCTTGAGCTCCTCATCTGGAAAATGGGGAAATAATTGTAGCTAAGCCATAGGTTTATTGAGGAGAAATAAATTAAGTCACTTAGCACAGTGCCTGTAAAATAAGCTCTCAGTATATTTTAGCTAATATTAATATTGTTATTATTCTACTCCCTCGGATATGGTTAGTTGTGTCCTGTGAGCTTCCATGGCCTTTTGAACACACCACCACTCTAGAGCTAACTACTCAGTTGTAATTATTCATTTCCATCCTTCTCCTCCAGGTGGATGAGAGTAACATTCATCTAACCAGCGCCTGACCCAGTGCTTAACTCAGTACAATGTAATGGGATGTTTTAAAAACTATTAAGGCACTTTTCTCTTTTGCTTCTCCGAGTATCTGACATCTGCCCTAGCTGGCCTGAAGTGTCCATCTGCCAGGGGGAGGATTAGGATTTGTTACAGAAGTGAAAACAGAGTAATATGCAGCTTCTGGTAGGCAAATTAGGATTACGCAACAAGATAATAGTCGTACAAGCCGGGCTATCTCCTCTAGAGAGGATTTTCCAAATTCCTTTATGTCCCAGCTTTAATAAATCAAGTGCAGAGTATGGGGCACCCAGCTCAGAGAGCTTTCCTACGTGTAGAGAAGACAACCCTTCCACCTATGACAGCAAAGCCACAACCCTTATGGCTCTATGATAGAAGAGGTATGTGCCATAGGGTCAGGGATGGTCATCAAAATATTTAATACAGGCACAAACCAATCAGAACAGATGCTAGTGATAAATATCCACAGTGGCAGTGCTGGTTGTAGCAGGTGAGGGTAAGCCATGCACAGGAGCTACAGAAGAAAAGCCTGCCCTCTGGCCCAGGCATTAGAGGGAGGAGACCAGAGATTGGTAGACACATCAAGTGCTCACATGTGTTCTGCTTTTCCTCCCTCCAGAAAGGTACATTAATAAGTGATGCTAATTCCATGGCAGGAGGAGGCAAGGGAGAAAGAAGTCTCTCTTACACTCTGCAGAACATGACCACCTCTTGGGTTGTCCCCATAGCAGCCCAGCATTCGCCACACCAGCTGGGTGTGGCCAGGCAGAGGAAGACCACAGAGCTGTGTTGAATGGATACACGATGTCTAAGGCCATGCACAGATCTTACGTTCTAAGTTTTATTACACCTATTCCATCTTCTGACAACTCTTCAGCCCTTGGGATCTTGTGGTTACCATTCACAGCCTCAGTGCCTTGCAATAAACCCTGCCCCAAATCAACCCCTGGTCCCAAGTGGATGGCATCCTTAACTGCAGCCAGTTATCAAAATAAGCCTATAAAGTGTCAGGGGCCCTCAAGACCACCCTCTTGTTTGATGATTCACCAGAAGGATCTACAGGATTCAGCAGATAGTCATACTCACGGCTCTGATTTATTATAGTAAGAGGATACAAAGCAAAACCTGCAGATTTTGCACCCCAAAGGCAGCAAGGAGTTGTGACAACACTTCTGAAATGCTGTCTACCAGGGAAGGTCATCACAAGAGACTCAGTGCCAGGGTTTTATTAGGGCTGGTCACAGAGGTACCTTGTGTGTAGCTGACCCCCAAATCCCAGAGTCCCAGAAGGAAAGAGGTGTTCAGCATAAACCACATTGTTTGTACAGACAATTTAGGCTGAATGAGCCACTCTTATCAGTTTGGGGAATGATAGGAACCATCTCAAAATCCAAGTTCTCAGACACCAACCAAGAGCCAACCTTGCAAGCAGCACTTTGTAAGGAGAGTGGTCTCAGGCCTGCTGTGTTAAGTCTTTCCTGGACAAAAGATTAGCTGCTTTAAAAGTACATATGGGGGACCTCTCTGGTGGCTCAGTGGTTAAGAATCCGCCTCCAACGCAGGGGACACAGGTTCAATCCCTGGTCCGGGAAGATCCCACATGCCGCAGAGCAACTAAGCCTGTGCGCCACAACTACTGAGCCCGTGCTCTAGAGCCCACGAGCTGCAACTACTGAGCCCACGTGCCACAACTACTGAGCCTGCCCTCTAGAGCCCACAAGCTACAACTACTGAAGCCCGCACGCCTAGAGCCCGTACTCCGCAACAAGAGAAGCCACCACAATGAGAAGCCCGCGCACCACAACAAAGAGTAGGCCCCACTCGCTGCAACTAGAGAAAGCCCACGCGCAGCAATGAAGACCCAACACAGCCAAAAATAAATAAATTTTAAAAATAAATAAATTTTTTTTAAAAGTACATACGGTTCAACCGTGTCCTCTTTATCACTTTATTCTCCATTAAGCAGGCAAGAAGAAATCTGAGTTTTGATAACCCACAACACATCATTACTGACAATGCCGTCATCTCATAATAAAAATAAGTGGTGTTTTATTGGACTTCTCGCATGTTATATTCACTTGCCGTGTTGTAGCTGGGACAAGTGGAGGCAGGTGCAGTCAGCACCTGCACCGTGACCCCTGGCCTGCCCCAGACGTCACTTGAAACAATTCCTGAATGAGCCATCAGCTTTCTGGGTTTCTCCACCGCAAAACTGTGTGCACCTGCTCATAGATCAGAGGTACCTGAGAATCAGTGTTACAGGAGTGGTGCTCAGTTAGTGGGGGACAGGAATTGGTGGCTTAGTCCTCCAGGTTTCCCTTTTCTCAGCGGGACAATTCTGAGGTGTGCTCTACAGTCTGCCCTGGGTCCACCCAGAACCGAGCCCCAGTGTCCCACAGTGGTCATGCGCTGATGGATACACCTTTGTTGGTGTTCCTCCTGCCTTTGTGTCACCTCTTTCCTGAGATCATTCCCCCATTAACTGATTACACCCTCCATGTTTGGGACAGAATTGAGAAAAAAATCCAGAGTCTCTCAATGCCGGATCCAAGAACCTGTTCCATGTCATCAATTGGAAACATTTCACCTAAAAGATTTCCCCTAAATATGTTCAAATATATTCTGCCCATCCTTTCTTTCCAGACTTTACTCTCAGGTGCCAATATTTCAGCCTCTGTTGTGTGCTTATGAACGAGGTACACTGCCCAGGTGGTTAAGCATATGAGTTTTGGAATCAGAAATTCTAGGTTCAAATTCCATATCCTCCCTTCTAAGAATGGCTCTCAGAATTTAGAGGCATTGTCCGAGGAGCAATTAGCACAGTGGCTGCCACAGAGCAAGCACTGAATACTTGTGAGGCTCTATTACACTCCGGGTAAGAGGTTCCATCTCAAGCTAGGGGAAAGGGGGTCCTACTCAATCTTCCACCCAACTCAGTGACTTTCTCCTTTCAGCACTGTAGGATGAGAAGCCAAGGCAATGCTGTTCTGAAACCATCCTTGCTCTTTTAAAGTGTTTTGGAGAGAGAGCACTCTGTCTCATCTTTCACATGCCACCTGGGGCTGAAAGTCCTGGATGCCATTCTGTAAATATCAAGTGCCTCCGAAGTGCTGGCTAAGAACAACACTCAAAACCAGGGCGGGCAGAGAGCCCGCCAGGAGCTAGCTGCCTAGCACTCTCTGAACCTCTTCACTTTTGTTTATATCTTCAAGGTCTACTTTAGTCCCCGCCAATGTTAAAGTAAAAAATTGCCTCTCCAAGGACAATACGATGCTTTAAAAAAACCCTGGTGAGATGGAATCTGTGGATGGAGCAGTCAAAAGAGTATGGTTTGGGGGTCAGAGAGACCTTGACTAAAATCTTGGCTCTGCCCCTTAGTAAGTGGTTCTCTTGGCAAGTTTCTTCTGTTCTCCAAAGTGGGGGTGACGTCACCTCCTTCATAGAGCTGTAGCTACGGTTACAAATGGCAATGAAAAGGACCTTGCCCACGGCCTACACAGAAGGGACTGTTTTTATGACAGATAATCCCACAACCTGGTATTACTTATTTTCTACCTTTTCTATTTTGGCCCTTCTAGAAATGTTGCTAAGAAGGAGCAAAACCATATGATCTAGACTTCTTCTTTTTTACCCTTCTTTCTCTGTTTGAGACTATTACTAATGGGACAATGGCCAAAGATGTTGAACAGAAAGAATGAGGGAACGAAGAAGGGTCTCAAGAATTCACAAATTAGACACGCTATTCTAGGGGTGCTGAATTTTGTCCAGCAACAAGCAGACAACACTCCAAATGGAAAATATGCTTTATTTTTTAATGTCAGCAGAGATTTAATTAAAGGTAGCTTCAAAATTGGGTGATTAGGGCTTCCCTGGTGGCGCAGTGGTTGAGAATCTGCCTGCCAATGCAGGGGACACAGGTTCGAGCCCTAGTCTGGGAAGATTCCACATGCCGTGGAGCAACTGGGCCCGTGAGCCACAACTACTGAGCCTGCGTGTCTGGAGCCTGTGCTCCGCAACAAGAGAGGCCGCGATAGTGAGAGGCCCGCGCACCGCGATGAAGAGTGGCCCCCGCTCACCGCAACTAGAGAAAGCCCTCGCACAGAAACGAAGACCCAACACAGCCAAAAATTAATTAATTAATTAATTAATTTTTTAAAAAAATTGGGTGATTAGGGTCAAGCAATTTAATTAGTACATTAAATAAGACTTGTAGTTGAATATTATACCAAAGTTAACCATTTGGAGCTACCCATATGCAAAAAATCTTGGTGGCCAAGACTGCTGATATGACCTAGTATCTGTCCTCCCTTTCTTCCATAGCAATGGCTGGGTAGATGACCTACCCAGAATAAAGATTACATTTTTTATTTTCCCTTGCAGATAGGTATGGTCAAGTTATTAAGTCCTAAATAAACAAATGTAAGAGGGAGTGGTATATGAAGTATTCCAGAGTATTCTTAAAAGGAAGTTTCTCCTTTTACTCCTTTCTGCTGGCTGGAATGTAGCCTTGATGGCTTGAACAGGAGCAACCATATTGGACAATGAGGTAAACTTGAGACTAGAGAAAAACACAGAGAAGGAACACAATATTCCCTGGTGTTATGAACAATCACACCAATCCTGGACCCATAATTTCATATAAGAAAAATAAATTTCTATCTTTTTTCAGCCACTTGTTACTTTGGATTTTCAGTCTCTCACAGCTGATTCTAATCCTAACTAATTCAGTCTGGATGGCACAGATACATAATTTGCTATAAAATGCTCGATTTCTTGAATTTTTATATGCATCAAAATCAAACATTAAGATGCATTAGCTTGGTTTCCTGTATTTTTTGGTTCTGCTATTAACAGAAGCCCTACTTTAGGAAGCAACAGGAATTGTCTTGGTTATCGCTTGAATAAAATTTGCTTTGCATGTACAAAAATCTCATTTACTCCTGCTATTTGATACTTAAGAGATTTGGATGTTTAATGGATCTTTACCACTGAAGACTTTTTTTCCCCGAGTTGTACATAGATGCTGTTCTTGAGCTATAGCCCTCCTTCTCAACAAATAAAAAATCCTCTGAATATATTTTCAGTTCTTTTTTTGGGGGGGAAGGGGTTGGGTTGGGGTAGATATTTCATTTCTCTGAAGTCACCAAGTAACCCAATTTGATAAACATGGTTTTTTTTCTCCATTTGGATCAGGGTTTCATCTCCTCATTCCGTTCCTTTTTTGTTTCATTTTGGTTTTTTGTTTGTTCGTTTATTTGCAAGAGGAACAGAGATCTGAATTACATATCTAAAATACATACATAAAATAGAAAAATCAAGAGTGTTTGCTTGCTTTTCTTCCTTCTTTTTTTTTTTTTTTTCTGTTTTTTTCCCCTAAAGACTTCGAGACCATATACCCTTTTGAGAGAAAGAGAAAAGAATAAACTTCAGGGCAGAAGAGTATCCAAACACATAAAACTTTGCATAATCTGCAAGGGTTCAGGGACCCCTGGAGGCCTTTCTAGGAACCTCTCTAGGAATCTCACAATAACATTAAGAACCGACGTTACTTTGCAGAAGAGGACATTTTGGTCAGGTAGGGTAGGCATCTAGCTACATACTATAATGTAAGAATGTCAGAAAAACTCCCTCCATAAATAGATCTCCTTTTGAAACTTCTCCCCTTCTACTCTTACTTTCCTCTTGAGGTAAGTGCTAAAGTCTTTTGAGCTGCAAATGTTATCTGGGAAGGATAAAATAAGTCATTAACAGCCAATAGTTTAGATGTCATTAGCTTAACAGATGAGATAAAGCTGTTAGTCTCTAGCTAACATTTGTAATTATTTAAATCACATCTGCCTTCCCCCAAGAGTATAAATGCCACAGGGGCGGGAGCCAAGTCTGCTCTATTCACTGCTACAATCCCAGGGCTTAGCCCAGTGTCTGGCACAGAGCAGCACTTAGGCAACATTTATCAAATGGATGAATGGAATATAGAGAGAATGAGAGAGAGCAGGTTTTGATGGAAGAAAAAAAGCCGATGCCCCTCTCAAACTGGTAGGGATTATAGGTAGAAGGCAGGTGGGCCAAGTATGGGGACCAAAGAGCTGGCAGAAAGAAGTGTAAGCACTGCAGAAGTCTCTAAAAGAAACTCTGCCTATTTCAGGTCAAACACTGAAAAAAATTATTTGGGGAATAAAATTTTATATTTCACTAAGTCTATCTTCATGGCCCAGATCACTTCTAAATATCAGAAAGTTCTGTTGAATCGACTCAAAGACATTATTTGCACTGAATCACAATCTTGATGTTTTACATCGTTGTGAACTCAGGAAAATTTTTAGATGACCAAAGAGTGTGGTAAGTTACATTCCTCTACTGACTCAGTACATATACATTGAGTACTTAATGCAAATCATAACATGGAGGAGTTCCCAAGCCAGGCTTTGCAGCGGAAATCCTTCAAATGATAGCTGTTATTGTTGTTGTTGTTGTTTGGCCACACCACGTGGCTTGTGGGATCTTCGTTCCCCAACCAGAGACTGAACCCCGGGCCCTGGCCGGGAAATCTCGGAGTCCTAACCATTGGACCGCCAGGGAATTCCCCTTCAGATGGCAGTTCAAATACAGATTCCCTGGTCCTTCCTGGATCTCTGAATCAGACTCACCCAGGGTTGGACCTGGGAATCTGAATTAAGTTCCCTCTGTGAAATGGATGCAGGCAATCTGTGGTAGGTCAGTCAACCGACATTTGGAAACCCTTGCTTCTGAGGATATGAAGGTGATGCTGTCATTTTCATCAAGTAGTCTGCAATCTCAAGTGGAATTACAAGACGTGGCTATAAATAACAGAATATAAGTTAGATGACAGGTATGACTGTTGACACTCTCTTGGGAAAACTTCATGTGGAAGTCGCATTTAATCTAGACCCTGACAGATAAATATAACAAGGAGGCCAGGAGCAGGGGGTAAGTGGACTTAAGGAAGGAACCTGGTGAACATCTAAATCTCAACAATAAACTTACTTTAATTATCATAGGATCATAGACACTGGAAAGGACTTTAGAGATCCCTCTTTTGTCCCCCTTCTATATTCAAAAGGAATCCAGGGCTCAGAGGGATTAAGGGACCAGCAGAGAGTCCCCCAGCTAGTTACCATGAGGACATGTGCTAAAATGCACATCTCTAAACTCCCAAGCCAAGGCACTCTGCCCCACCTCCCTGACTCCTGCTGGTCTAGCCCGGGAGCTAGGAATGTGTTTCTGTTACTCCTATGGACTGCTTGGCTCATGTCCCTGAGAATGCACTGCCATATGGGACCAGGTGTCAAGAATGGCCTCCTGGGGACCAAACAGACCATAGAGCCAGCTGGCAGGCTCCCTGCCTCTCCACTCAACAGGCCCGTTTCATTTCACCCTGTTGCTCGCAGAATCTCTATGGAAAACAGCGTTAGCGAGGGTGAGAAGCACACACACACAGAGTGAATGAGTAATTCAGAGACACTGAGATGCCACCATTGCCCAGGCTGGAGTCACATTCTGTCACAGGCTTTGCACGCATGGGCCTGCGACAGACGGCACATGCTCATCCACCTTCACCAGTCAGAACCTAATGGGCCACCTGATGGGTGGTGCCAGGCCATCCAGACACACCAGCAGGGGCCCACAAACGAGTTTCCTGTGTCCCTGCCAACAAGGGCTATTCCTAGAGATGAAATAGTTGTTCACTGATGTGATGTTCCTGATTTAAGGGATCGCTGCTGCGGTGGCTGCACTTCTTTGAATTGTAAAGGTTCAGTAAAATTCTTAAAAAAAATTTGTACTGAAACATAACGTTCAAAAAAATGCACACATTATTGGGTTGGCCAAAAAGTTCATTTGGGTTTTTCTGTAAGATGGTATGGAAAAACTCGAACGAACTTTTTGGCCAGCCCAATATAAGTAAATCATGTAACTGGCCCCCAGAACAAGAAACAATATCATTAGAACCCCAGAAACACCGTTTCATGCCCCTTTCCAGTTCCTACCCCCACCAAGGGTAACCCGACTTTCAGCACACTTTATTAGTTTTCCCTGTTTCTGAAATTCATGTAAATGGAATAATTATCTCACATCTTCAATATTTAAGATACTTGGATGGTTAACAAGAAATTGCCTGCCATATATCTGGAAAGAACTCTAATTTGAAAAGATACATGCACCCCAATGTTCATAGCAGCACCATTTACAATTGCCAGGACATGGAAGCAACCTAAATGTCCATCAACAGATGAATGGAAAAGATGTGGTATATATACTCAATGGAATATGACTCATCCATAAAAAAAAGAATGAAATCATGCCATTTGCAGCAACATGGATGGACCTAGAGATTGTCATACTAAGAGAAGTGAGAAAGAGAAAGACAAATATATGATATCACTTATATGTGGAATCTAAAATATGTTACAAGTGAACTTATTTACAAAACAGAAACAGACTCACAGACATAGAAAACAAACTTACGGTTACTAAAGGGGAAAGGGGGTGGAGGGAGGATTAAATTAGGAGCTCGGGATTAGCAGATACAAACTACTATATACAAAATAGATAAACAAGTTCCTACTGTATAGCACAGGGAACTATATTCAATAGCCTGTGATAAACCATAATGGAAAAGAATAAGAATATATATATGTACATATATATATATACACGGAATCACTTTGCTATACACCAGAAACTAACACAACATTGTAAATCAACTATACTTCAATTTAAAAAAGAAAAGAAATTGCCTACAAAGTAATTTGCAAGTTTAAAGAACTAAAAGAGTAGACAGTATGCTTAAAAACGGGGTTTATTCCAGAACCAGCTAGGAGAGCTGTTTGACCTGGATCTCACTTTCAGAAAGAGCCTCAAATTTAGATCATCTCCAGATGACATTAACGTACATTCACAGAGATACACTGACAAGACTGGAAAAATCGTCTCATCATACAATTTTAAAGCTGTGTTCCATTTCTGGAACTACATTGCCTATCATGAATTAATATTGTAAAGAAACCTTATAATTCCTGATGAACTCAAAATTATATTACCTTGAATTTTTTTTTGCATTAAAAGCATTAAATCGTTAAATACAAATATTTTCTATATACTGCTATTTTGGTAACCCTGTGTTGGCCTTCTCCATTTTTCACATACTAAAGTCTCAAAAAATAAGAAGTGGCCCAGACCTGTGCATGGTATGTGCTGCCAACACAACCTTAAAGACTGGAGAAATAACAGAGAGTCTGTGAAGGAGGTGAAGCAATCACCTTCCTAACAACTTCCTGCCAGCAAGAAGTTTCTTTCTAGTCCTTCATTCTCATAGTTATTACAAAAATAAGTTCCTATGGTATTTGGGAAAATGAATCTCTGTACTTTTAATTCAATGTGTCATCACATGTTCGTATTTGCCAAGTTCCTTTTATGCCTTCAATTTTTATCCATGCTTCACTGGTGTCAAGATATTCAGCCTGTATAGGCTGAAGTGTTGTGCTGTGACACAGCAACCTCCAGGGTGGTGTGTTTCCGTGTGGGGTCTTTAGATCACCTGCATCACAGTGACCCCAGATGCTTGTTACTCATGCACATTTCTGGAGCCCGCCCCACCACACCTGAAGCAGAATTTCTAGAAGTGGAGCCCTGGAATACACTTCTTAGGTTGAAGACTTGCAGCTGCTGTGTCACCTTATGTTCCTCCTTTTAAGGAACTGCCTTTCTAAAAATATTGATGACCATATTTCAGTAGCATGCATACTCAGTTGACATGCAGGTCCACCATTGATAGGAAGTCCCATGCTGGAGCCAGTAATACTCAGAAAAACAATTACGTATGAAGGTTAAAAAGCTCGATCCCTGGTTTAAGATTCAGCTGCCATTTCTTGGCAGTGTTTTTGAGCAAATTCAACCCCTTTAAGCCTCAGTTTCTCACTTGAAAAATGGGAAAACTAACAATGCCTAACTCATAGAGTCATTGTGAGCATTAAATTTGTTAATGCTCTTAAGCGTTTGAAGCACCTGGCAAATAAAAAACATTCAATAAAAGGTAGCTATTCTTATCATTATGACTACTTGCAATTTCGATTTTTTAATTTTTTAAACTTAAAATTGGCAAGAAAACACCCGATATTCAAGAACTATAATCAGATTTTAAAGTTTTGTTCAAAAATGGAACGATAACATCCTATGCTAACACTTGCCTATACTGCTCCAGGGAATGTACCATGATACGACACTCCAGGAAAACAATCTGGCAGTAGGTTACAAGAGCCTTTCCGAGTTGTTTTGGGCGCAAGTCTTACACACATATTATTAAATTGATCCATATGAATGTCATATTTTTATGCTATTGTAAATTCAATTTCTGATTGTTCATTGCTAGTAAAGCAATACAACTGATTTTTATATGTTGATCTTGTATCCTGCAATCTCACTAAACTCACATATTAGGTCTAGTAGAATGGTGAGAGCCGACAGACATCCTTGTCCCGTTCCCGGCTTAGGCGGAAAGCATTCAGTCTTTCACTGTTAAGTATGATGTTAGCTGTAGGCTTTTTGTATATGCGCTTTATCAGGTTGAGGAAATTCCTTTGTATTCCTAATTTCTTGAAGTGTTTTCCATGAGTAGGTGTTGAATTTTGTCCAGATCTTTTCCTGCATCGATTGTAATATATGGCTTTAATTTTCTAGTCTGTTAATATGGTGAATTACTTTGTTTGAATTACAAAAGTTAAACCAACTTCGTGTTCCTGGAATAAGCCCACTTCATCATGAGGCACTATCCATTTTATATATTTCTGAATTAGCTTCTTGTTAAGGATTTTTTGCATCTATGTTCATGCAGGAGAAAAATATGTTTTTATTTCCAATGTTTTGCAGCTGGCA
Organism: Eubalaena glacialis; assembly: GCF_028564815.1. Taxonomy (NCBI): domain Eukaryota; kingdom Metazoa; phylum Chordata; class Mammalia; order Artiodactyla; family Balaenidae; genus Eubalaena; species Eubalaena glacialis. The sequence continues at coordinate 84,259,535 of NC_083724.1, read as the reverse complement.
TTTTCCTAGCCCTAAGGTATTACGGGATAGAGAGTAAATTGCCCAAGATGCAAATTGCATTTCTTAGCAGGGCCTAGGTCTCTGTCAATATTGTCACTTAATGGCAGTCAGCAATGCATAGGATCTTATTTATAAATGTTTTATTCATTGTAATAGTATGATAAATACACGTCTATCTGGTGGCTTTGCCAATGAGTATTTTTTATTTACAATTCATAAGTTTTCTCTATTTCAATTCCAAAGGCTAAATGCTAGCTTATGTCAATTTTTATGTCTTGATCAAAAGGGGTTTTTTTATTTAAAAAATTAATGTCCATGGTGCTTTATTCCCTAAGTGGATAACAGTTAAATATACTAAAGTAAATACAAATAATCAATGTTTATGTTAAATAACATTATATAATAATGGTCACGATAACACTCTGCAGCTTAGAAAGCAGTTTTACATGCATTATCTTATTTGACCCATGTTCAGCATTGTTAGCCCATTTCACAGGTGGAAAAAACTGAGGCTCAGAGAGCTTTCAGGTCTTTCTCATGCTCTCTCAGCTAGTAAGAATCAGTGTTTGAAAATAGAAAATATTTTTATACACACAGACAGAAACAATTAATTAACAAATTCACAAATCCTCTGTATTTTAATTCCAAAGGTTAAATGTTAGCTTAAAGCCATGTTTTGTGGCTTGAAATGCTTTCATGTTTTAAAAAATAAACATTCACTGCACTTTGCTCCCTGCTGTAAGATGATGACATGTTCAGAAACACTTAAGGAAATACAAATACAGCATTATTTACTAGCAGGTATTAATTGTTCTAATAAAGGCAGAAGAAATTAGTTCAAACAAATGACAGGAGAGTCAGCAGTACTCCTATAATTGTGAATATTGTAATTATTCTTCCTCAATATATTCATTAGCCCTAATTTTGTCTTTAGGGCATATCTCCACACAAACAGTTCTTTCCGGTTTTAAATTACATGCTCCTAATTCTATCAGCCACTTGACCTCCAGAGTAAACAGCTGCTTCTTCTTTCTTTAGATTCTTCTTGGAAGCTCCACTCAGACACCAACGGAGTAGCCCCCTTTGTGCATTTGGAACCAAACCACAGGCTGCAGAGCTCCTGAGCAGTCTGCCAGTCGCCGTTTCCAGATCCCACTCTAGAATTTCTCGAGGGGTGGAGCTTTTAGCGTGCACCAGAATCGCCTGGAAGACTTCTTAAAACACAGCTTGCTGGGCCCCACCCAGAGAGTTTCCGGGTCAAGAGGTCAGGGGAGGAGCCTGAGGATCTGCAGTTCTGACAAGTCCCCACGAGACTGATACTGCCGGTCCGGAACTGACTCTGAGCACCTCTCTACCAGATGAGTGGTTGGCATCTGATTTTCCAGCTTCCTTATTTTTTCCCCAGAAGAATAGAAAAGAAGTGGAAGTTTTTAGGAAAGACAGTAGATAAAAACTGGCCCTAGAAGAGCTTGTTTCTTTGCTCCGCAGACCTAATAGTTTAATAACTGCAGGTTTACAGCAGAGCCCAGGTCTCTACGATATTACATGCAATGAAATATATAACATTTTCATTTGATTATTTTTTAATGTGAGAGCTCTTTTTTTTTTTAGTAAATTTATTTATGAGAGCTCTTTTAAAGAGACTATCAGGAATATCTTTTTTTTTTTTCTCTTAGTTTGCCAACTAAAAGAATATATACAAAAATGTCAACAGTAGTTATCTTTTGGAGATAATAGAATTGCAAATAATATCTTTTTCTTGTGGCTTACCAGTATTTCTGGTCTTTACTCACCACAACAAATATAGTGACCTATGCAATACAAAAATGCAGCCAGTTAAAATCATATACGTAAATTTGCCAGGCATGTTATTAAAGGCATGAGGAATAACTGAAATTTCTTCTTGTGACTCTACAAGCTAAAACATTTAAGAATTTATCTATCTTTCAACCAGACCTAAGACCCACCTACTTCTGCCCCATCCTCTACATCACAGTTCAAGCTTGGAGCTTGTTCATAAGTCAGAGTAAAATGGCAAGTTCTGAGATTTGTGGTCTCCTCTCCGGTCCATACTCTCACTACCGTGGATGTGGTCTTCCCAGCTGATTACTTCCCAATAATGCTGGTCCCTTCCAGCTACCTTCACCCCTTCCTCTCAGACCTTCCCCTGAAGCTAGAAGTGAGGGGCCACAACTTGTGTGTGCAGTGTCCTCTGAATCTCCTTACGGACTGAGGAAGAGCATAACCCTCCATTGACCTCATTTTCATTCACAATCTCAAAGAATAGTTTATACCACCAACTCATACATTTCCCAAATTTACTATAAGAACAGATTAAGTCACTGAAAAAAATAACCAAAGTAACCTCAGCTGAGCGAGAAAATCAGAGTTTTGCCCACTTAAATTTTCATATGTATTCAGGTAATATTTCATAATATGAAAAACAACAAAAGCCGACTTTTGCCACATTCACTTCCTGGTCTATACAAAATAATATTGGTTTTTCTTTACTATACTTGCTAATTTTAAGAGCCTTCTTTTTAGTTCTGTCATGGATATTTTTAATTGCAAATGCCATATTAAGTTGAAAATTAAGGGAAGGTTTTAATATTTCACATGCCAATATTTTTTCCTCCTGTCTGATTCACTTTGAAAATCCAAATAGCAAGGATGTTTTTTCTGTGGTTTGAAAAACATACACAGACCTACTTAACTGTGTTACAGTGGAAAAGCCACATTTTCTTGATTGTTAATTCATTGCCAAATTAAAATGTATGCCGCCTCGTCCTCCTACCACACAAATTGTGCCCGAAACAAAATAATAATTCTGCTTTGTTGAACAAAAGACATCATCCAAATCAAGAGGAGGTTTTTCTTAATGACCTAAAATACGTGTTTTTGCTAAAGGAGGAAGAAATTTAAAAGGCAATGACAACACAGTGTTTTTCCAGGAGACAGTAATTAGAAATAAATTAGAGCTTCCGATAGAGTGAAAGCAAGAAGGCCCTGTTTACATCTCATGCTAACTACAGCCCAGGTTTATGAACCTTCATTATCCTAGAGTTATTTCTCAACCATATCCTACAAATGGATGTGATTTGTAGCTTTAGCTCAACTGGGATTTGAGACATGTGAGTGGGTTTTTGTTTTGCTTTTTTTTTTTTTAATTTTAAGAAGGACAGTTTTGTTATATCCAAACCAATTTCAACGTCAAAAAAGCAGCAGCTATACTGCATCCTCTTCTGTTATCCCCTTTAAAGATATGTCAGCATTATTCTAGGAACTCTCAAGCAAACTGAGACTCCAATGTAAACCTCTGTAATTTTGAACAGAACTCATTTCTAGTAGCTTTTTACTCTGGGCATGACAGTTCATCATTCATCCAAATGGGAAAAGTAATTTGCAGAAATAAACATGTGTATTAAAAGGCTGAGAGAATGAGAGCACAACCCTCTGGGAGGTCTTCCCTCGCTCATATCTAGCGGGCTTTGGTTCCCACTCCCTCCAATACTCCCACGTATTCATTTGTAACCAGCCGTCCAGCCAACCTCAGCCACCCAACCCCAAGGGAGCAGCATGAAAAGATGGGGAGAGTCAGATATTAGGAAATGTCAAAATCCAATTTGGCTAACCCAGTGGAGGAAAATGAAAAACAGCCACGCCTTATTGGCTCCAACACTGAAAACCTCAGCAGTGGCAGGAAAAATGAAAGAAGAAAAACATGTCAGCCACGTGAAAGAGACAGGGCACAGAAATGGCACAGAACTAAAGAAAATGACAATCAGAGAAGACTCTTAGGGGGAGGGCCAGAGGGCCAGAGGAAGGTAGGGAAACCCATGAGGGAGGAGGGAACACAGCTAGACCAGCAAGTCAGCTGGGGGACATCATGGGAAGGGCATGGTGCCCACCAAACGTTCCCAGTGGCACTCATGAATATCACACCAGATTATTGCATACTAAGGTGTCAGCTCATTAGCTTAGTGGGTGATATGTTTGTTTTACTGTTTTTTCTAAGACGTGATATATTATAGAAAGCCTTCCTTCAACAGTTAGTTTGGAATACTTCTAAGTATCCAACTATCTAGAAAATTCACTTTCCCATGATCTATTATTCCCCAATTCATCTTGATAACTAAAGTAATTTTATAATTTCACTGCTATAGACTGAATGTTTGTGTCCCCCACCCCCAAATTCATATGCTGAAGCCTAATCCCCAATACAATGAATGATATTTGGAGGTGGGACCTTTGGGAGGTGATTAGGTCATGAAGGTGGAGCCCTCACGAATGGGATCAGTGGCTTATAAAAGAGACCCCAGACAGCTCTCTCACCTCTTCTGCCCTGTGAGGACACAGCAAGAAGATGTTTGTGTACAAACCAGAAAGCTCTCACCAGACACCGAATCTGCTGGCACCTTGATCTTGGATTTCCCAGCCTCCAGAACTGTGAGAAATAAATTTCTGCTCTTTATAAGTTACCTAGTCCATAATATTCTGTTATAGAAGTCTGAATGGACTAAGACATTCACCTTTTCAGTATAAGTTCTCTTAATGTAGCTCCAAGTCTCTGAAAAAAGGAGGTTCTCTACTCTCTTAGTAAAATATTCTGACTGGTTCCCACAGCCCACTGAATCCAGACAGCTCCAACTAGTTGAATTTTATGGTTGTTTGTACCTATTTAATTCCAATACTATTGTAATGATGTAATTAAATTTTAAAAATATGTACACTGGTGGAAAATGAGAGCAAAAGAAAAAATTCTCATGTAAACAAAATTGAATCCTTTGAAAAAAATTAAGCAAATTGTTTTCTTTTTAACTGTTGATTTTAAAGATGAGAAAAAGAACTCATAAGAATCTAGAAAGATGCTGCATTGTTTTCTAAATGTCTTTTAAAAAACTCTCCATTTTAAAGAAACAAAAACAAGAAATTATAGAAAACGCAGAGAAATTTCAACTCACACAGATCCAAATTCAAAGCAAAGACCTTGGCCTTTACTCAAAAGACTGGTAAGGGCTTCCCTGGTGACGCAGTGGTTAAGAATCTGCCTGCCAATGCAGGGGCCACGGATTCGAGCCCTGGTCCAGGAAGATCCCACATGCTGTGGAGCAACTAAGCCCGTGCACCACAACTACTGAGCCTGAGCTCTAGAGCCCGCGAGCCACAGCCACTGAGCCCACGTGCCACAACTACTGAAGCCCGCGCACCTAGAGCTGGTGCTCCGAAACAAAGAGAAGCCACCGCAACGAGAAGCCCACACACCACAACGAAGAGCAGTCCCTGCTCGCCGCAACTAGAGAAAGCCCACGCGCAACAACGAAGACACAATGCAGCCAAAAATAAAATAAATAAATTAAAAAAAAAAAGACTGGTAAATTACCGTACATGCATGTACTTTAAGTTAAAGTGTTTAAAGCATGTATATATCATTCGATGACTGCATCCTGGAACCAGACTTTTTCAATGATTCTGTCAGCTATTAGGCCCAATGACTCAGAGAAGATAGCTTCCACCACATTTATTTTAAAACTCTGGGAATACATGCACCCTGCCACCAATTTTTAATCTTCAAAGTGCCCAATGATGCTGGTAAACTTCAGCATCTTTCATGTATAGAATGGAGTTTTAACTCATCTGGCCATCTACCAAGGGATCTTCTTGTCCTTATGGTAAAATTTGTTCTTTGGTTGGTTGACAGTCCTGAAAGCATGGCTGCTCTTCTGTCTTTTGCACAGGCAAGGTCTCACTTGAACAATGGTTTTGTGCCAGCTTATCTTAAGGTTGTCTCAGGGTGAAGATGGTGGTTTCTTTTAGCTCTTAGACTTTCTTCCAAAATATGTGAGGTAGAGGAAGGGAGGTGAGTGTGTGTCAAGTGCTAGGTCCCACTGCTACTCTATTCCCAGATCAATCTCTCCCCACAGCAGGGTCTCACCATCACTTTGCATTTGGAAAGGACATCCTTCATTTGGTTTTGTTTCTAAATTGAACTTACAAGTTCAGCGCAAACATTTCAAGCTCAATCCTGGTTTTAGCTTCATCCAAACCAGGCATGGAAATATTTCAAACAGTCCTTTTCCTGCCATGATATTCTTTTTGCCCTGGTCCATAAATGAGTAATTTAGTAAACTTGGGAAAGCATGTAAATTGCCATGGTGGGTGTTCTGCAGTAATCTTCATTCACTCAGAAGTGGGATTAAATAAAAGGCCTCCAAAATATAATTCATTCTGTTTATCTGGTGACACAGTACAAAAATATCTCAGACAGGAAGGACATAAAATAGAGAGAAACCTGTAGGCAATTATATAAGAGCCTTATTCTCTATTAGTTAGAAGGCTGACCACCAATGTATTGAATAAAACCACAGAGGCATATCTTGTGAACTTAATACCCAGTTGGATCATTTCTAACAGCCCCTTCCTCTATATAAAATTACTTTCTGCAATCATAATTATTTTCTTGATTTGGTTGTTTAGTTTTAATTTTAAAAATACCTTCTAATTTAAAGATATTCAAATTCCATTCAGTATTTCAAGTATGAAATAAAATTTGCATTTACCAAACAAAACATCATACCTCACAGTTCATCACTCTATTCCACTGTTTAAATTGTAAATACAAAAACTCTGTGATGTGTGAAATGAATTTCTGTAAAGGATGCCTTCGCCTACATTTTAATAGTAGTGAATATAAACCCGTTTGCTGTACTTGAAAGTGGAAAGCAAGCTTTCCCACCAAAAATGGGCCTTTTCCTGTACATACGGTTTTTTCTTAGAAGTCGTTAAAGTTGTAAATGTCTGCCCCACAGCGGAAAAGCATACGGCTACCTCAGTTAACGTCAACTGCAGCAATTGTTTAGAACTTAGCACAACGAATTTGTGTGGCAGGAGGCGGTATTTTATCTTTGACATTGTTTAGAATTGCCAGCATATGGTGATAATAAAAAGCAGACCAAATTCTAGTCAAATTGTTATTGCTTTTAAATTCTCTACAAACCATGTGCCCCCTTATTTTCTACACCCGAGGCAGAGCGCTCCCAGGGTTCTGCCCTTGGTATGTCACTACCACCAGGCAAGGGCACACCGTAATCTGAGGTCTAACAAGGAAGCTGCCTGGACAAAAGGGTTCTATATCCGGTTGCATCCAGATATAGAAATCAGAGGGCAGCTCAACTCCAGGATATCGGTGGGAACTTTATCAGGATAAAGTGCTGGGTGGATCTAAAAATTGAGGTACAAACAAGTCCAGGTACTGCTGGGGTGTGGGAATGTTTTAAAATGAGGTTCCAATTCTCACCTCTTGATTAATTGAAGAACGCTTTTTCCAGGTTTTTCACTTTTCATTCTGGATTGTAAATATTTGTTGAGTGAATGAAAGGACAGATGGTCAGGGTGAGTCCATGAGAGAGGAGCTACAATTTAGACATTGATTCGAACCCACATCTCTCAATTTTCTCAAAGAAATGGTGATGAGATTTTTTTACCCAGAGAAACAAATGAGCATGTCAATTGTACAGGCGACCAAAAGCTCAGCACCAACAAATTCCAAGTCCAGACCAGGAATTGATCTGTGAGATCTAGAGCACAGAAGGAAGCCCAAAGCCTAGGATGGCCAACTTAGCGATAAATGCCAGAGAATGTCAAACAGCTCTCTACCTTGTCCTGTAGCCCTCACTGCTGACATGAGGAAGAAGGTCAAGAAAATAAGCAAATAGAATATAATTGAATCTTCTACTTTGGAAGGCTCAGCAGCTCCAACCATGCTGGCCATGAAGACAATGCTTCAGATCATGTCATGTGTTCTTTCACTTGACCATAAATTCTAACCCTGCAGCATTTATAATCAGTGAGGGCAAGCACCTGAACTTAGGATCAGACAAAAGCACCCATTCCAAAAGGAGTTCCCCCGCAGAATACAGGGGGTTTCTCATTTTTAGACTAATCCTCCCACTAGCATAGAATAAAAGTTTCTCATTTCTAACTTTCTTTCTGTTGATTTTACTACAAGACCCTTTATAAAAGGGAGAAAATAGAGAAGAAACTTATTTCAGAAGGAAAATTGCTCTATAACAAAAAGAAAGACACATACACACACACAAATGGTAAACTCCAAGGTTTTTTGGTAATGCGTTTTTTCCTCTTTATTTTGGGTAATGGGTACTATTGAAGCCAAAAGAAAAACAATAAAAGCTATACACTTGAAGTATGTTTTTAAGGTTTTATAAAATCTCCAGCTCCAAAGGAGTAGAAATGAATTTTACCTAAATTTGATACTTTACACAAACTGCATTCAACATGTGACATAAAAACTAAACCTTCACACAAAATGTCCATGTAGTCAGATAGGCAATAATATGGGCCAATATCGCATCAATGATTTCCTCATAAGTTTATTAGAGTTCTATTATTTAAATAGGTAAGGTGTTATATCCAAGAGGGAAAGAAAAAAAGAGCTAGAAATTTCTCTTTTTTTACTCTGGAAGAGATATACTTTGCTTCAACACTTCCTACTCACTTAAATGACTCAAAATATTTATATGCCATTTTCTCATCCACATAATCATCAGAGATGTATATAAGAAAAAAATTTAACAGTATCCTATCCTCAGTAGTGATATGTCTACTCTTGAAGCTGATGTGGTATGGGAAGAGATTCATAAATCTGCCAAGAGGAATAAAGGAGACAGAGCAAACATTTCACTCACAACGTCTAAATATTCGAGATCAAACACATGAATGGAGCAAATCAGGTGTACCAATATCTGCATGTGTGTGCATAAATGAAAACATGTGAATATGCATACACACTTCACCAATTACCTCAAACCTTAAAGGTGAGATTCTATTCCCAGAGCGGCATATTGTTAACCTGAAAAAAACTGAATGAACATTCACCAGTAAGGAATTAGATATGGTCCCTTACCACACCTCCCACATCTCTGTAACTTCTTAAACTATTTCACAAACAGGTCTCCAAAATCTTCTGTTTGCTCTCATATGAGCCAGTGGTCATTGGGTCTGAGATATATATAGTTCCAAAGGTAAAAAGCTGAAGAACTGATTCTTACCAAGAAAGGAAGTATTGCCCAGCTTGAATTTCCTCCTCCTCCTCCTGCAAATTGAAATTCTTGCTCTGATCAGGCTATTTCCAAATGCATATGAAATGGACCACAAGGAAGAGGAAATTAAGCATCACAGGATCTGTTTTAGGCTCATGATGAGACCTACAAAGGTTTCTAGGACCCAGACAGTGATCACCTTGCTAGAATATACTTGCTCTTATTGAAACACATTTTCTTGTAACTAGTTGCAATAAAATTAATAGAACTAAAATGGTCATCTTTCTGTTTTCCTTTGCCCTCCTTTTTCCCCATCCTCTCTCCCTCCCTCTCTCTCTCTCTCTCTTAAGCTTGGAGAGTTATAGAAGATGGGGTTGCTTTGGCTACCATTAAATCAATCTCACCTCATATCCTTTCACAAGTATAAAATTAATTCTGAGTGATTCTGATTAGAGCAACTGTACCCTATCCCTGATCAAGCCTAATTACAACTGGATGCAGGGTCCCCGCCATTGTTGTGTGTAAGTAATGGAGCCTGAATTTCAGCCAGCAGTGTCTCGTTAATGAATAGGACTGATGAGAGGCCTGCACATTGTCTCCAGTGACCTCTTCTGCATCACAGAGAGCAAACTGCACTGATAAACACACTGAGGTGGTTATTATCCATTATTCAGTTTTACAATCAGCGAACACCTGGCACAGCGGCAGCCAGTCACTCTTTACTTCCCATCCGTATCTATGCGGGCCCCAAACTCTGACACAATATAGCATGCCAATTTCCCTTTATCAAAGGAAAGAAGTTACGAAGAAAGGGCTGGGGGACCCTGAGAAAGGTGCTCTTGCTCTTTTTACATCTCCTTGCTCTTTGCAAGGAACAGATATGGGCAGCAGTTCTGCAAATGTTAGAGATGGCTTTGAGAGAGGTTTTAAATGTTGTTCTTTTATGTTAAGAAGGACTTACAGACCAAAGAGCTACCCACCAGCTCCCGAAGCCTGGTATGCTTCCAGATTAACAAGGCAATGAGGCGTTCAAAGAACGAAGAAATGCACCATTGCCGTCTTTGAACCTATAGGAAAGGAAAATCCGTTGCATTTTGCTTAGTCCTGGCTACTCATGGACTTTCAATTACTCGAGTTCTCTTCTGATTTTATAAATCTTTATTTCAAGCCTTCAACTTACTTTAAGGAAGGAGACTGCCTGCCTTTGGTGGCAATATATTTCATATTTTTTTATCTTTGCATGATCATAGTGAATTTATGATCATTCTATTGCATGAAAAAGTTCCAGTAAAGATTTTTTTTCAGCAATGGTTAATAAGCTAGTTTTGAGTCTACAGGACAGAGAATCTCTATTTTCTGGACAGCACTAGGTACATTTTCTATATCCCAGCAACTTCAGAGGTTGGGGAGGACGCTGGGGCAATGAGAAAGAAAGGGATCACAGGGTATTGGGGTGTGTGGCCTCAGAGCCTTAGTGCACAGTTTTGCCAGTTTGAAGATTCTAAAGTCAGCTTAAACTGGGGGATCTCAGCAGTCTCTGGAAAAACTGGCTTGTGCCATCCAAACTCACCAAAGAATAAACTGGAATCAGAAAGGCAGTTTAGATAAACATCTGAAGATGATATTTTGGGTTCACAGTTTCTCAACTAGAAACAGGCCCACAAATTTGAAGGCAGTGGTGACGGGCCTCTGCACCCAGTGGCTGGTTTGAAAATGGCAGCACAGCCATATACAGCTCCCTCTCCAGCAAGGGCTCAAACCTTACACATGTTTTTCTCAACACCTCTTTCCAGCACCAAAAAAAAACAAAACAAAACAAAGCAAAACAACGCAAAACAGAAACAGATACTTTTTTTTCCAAGAAGTGGTCTAGGTACTTCAATTTTACAATTAAGAGGATAAAAGAAGACACATTTTGCCAAAGCTCAAGTTGGCACCTGTACATTTCCTCAAGTTTATACAAATGTGAGTGACTTAGTCAGGCAAGGTCAACGACTGTAGACTCCATGCCATTATACTGTCGTACTGTGGTTATTTTTCAAAAGCCCTAGAAGTTAAGAGGAAGCACATAATGCCAATGTGCTTAGTGTACCTCTAAGGGTCAGATCATGCTGACATCATGGAATCAAGCCCTTCTCAACACCGTTCTTTTGTCCCACCATCAGAAAGGGACCCATGAGAAGCATGAAAATATGAATCAAGAAGAATGTAACTTTCCTAAGGTAAAATGGCTACATTTTGTCCAGACAAATGCCATTTTCAAACACACTCGGATAGAATGACCACTTTGTCATTCTATGGTTGGTTTTGTTTTATTTTTTTTGGCTTGCAGTCCTATCACAGTTCTCACAGAAATGCTTGGCCAAAAGAAGATGCCTTATAAACTGAAATCAGATTGCCCAAAATCAAAACAATGAGAATTAAATCTCACACTTCTTTATTCTCAGGGCAGTCAGGTCAGGGCCCTTCAGAAAGGGGCCTTTTGTAGCAGATGAGATAAGAGGAGAAGGCAATGCTGGTCATCAGACTTACTTTACTCACATCTGTTTTTTACTCACTGACCAAAGACCTCCTGCCTTCATGGCCACTGGTATCTCTTGGAATAGGGTCCCCAACAAGAGAAAAGCAGGTCATGGAACCGCAGGTCAGAAACAGACCTTAAATCATGAAGCAAGATTACTGAGTAGGCCTGGCCTTGCTGCTTCCACCTGTGCGTTTGTGCACATGGGTGTGTGTGTGTGTGTGTGTGTGTGTGTGTGTGTGCGCTCATGGTAAAAGAGAAACACATATATAGATTTGACCTATTTATTAAGAAAAATATTTGTTGAGAGCCCGTTGTGTCTTTGGCACTATTATAGGTGCTGGGGATACAGCCATGAACAAATCAGCCAGAATCCTTGCACTATAGGAGTTTACATTTGTATGAAAATAAATGTGAGAGATGTAAATAAAATATGAGGAATACAAACATATCGATGCATTAAGAGAATAAAACACCATCAAGTATTTTCATAGAACTAGTTCTAAAATTATAAGACCACATAACTGTGGAAAAATCTGAAATTAACTGAACAAAAATAATTACAAGTTATTTGTAATATTAACAAATATTACATCCATTAAAAATTTCATGAAGCCACCATTTTTCATCCATCAAATTAACAAAGCTGTTTTTCAAGAGTCTGGTGAGTTGAGCGCCCTCATATGCTGCTTTTGGTATAAAGTGTACAAGGCTTTCAGAAAGCAATTTGGCACCTTGTGTTAAGAACCTAAACCTTAAATATGCATGGCCTTCTATTCAGTAATTCCTCTTAGAGCTATGGGTCTCAATCTTTAGTATGCCTAAAAATCTCTGGAACTTTATTTAAAAAGTGGATTCCTGGGCCCTGATCTCAAACATTCAGATTCTGCAGGTCCAGGATGGGACTCCTGACGTTTATATCTTATTCTGATGGAGGTGGTTAGGGTGTCACACTATAAGAAGAGGTCCTCTGGAAGGGTCTATTCCAAGGAAGCAATCAGAAATATGGAGAAAAATTTATATGTAAAGCTTCTGATCTCAGCTCTTATTTGTAATGTTGAGAAACTGTAAACAACCTAAATTGACACAAATAAGGAAATGGTAATAGTAATTATGATACATACTTACAGGAGATTATAGCCATTAAAAATGGGCTTTGGGGGATATTTAATAATGTGGGAAGATGCTAAATGAGAGAAATCAAGATGCAAAATTTTGCATACTATATTTATGAAAAAAATGTATTTTTCATATATATGAAAACAACTGCAAGGAAATACATCAAACTTTTAATAGTGGCTATGACTGGGTAGCAGGATTAGGAGAGATATTTATCTTCTATGTGTTGCTCTATATTTTCTGAATTGAAACAATGAGCAAATTACTTTCATAATCCAAAAACATATAAACTTAAAAAAAAATAAAGAAGTCATAAATCTCTTCTTTGCTTCTAGGCAGAAATACACCCAAATCATTCCACACATAGCTGCCTAGTCCAATGCTCCTTTTAGGCCCAGTTAAGGAAATCTTCCAGAATCAGACAGCTGTCATTTATGTCCAGCTTTTGTTGTCCCTGTTGAAATTTAAATTTGCTTTCTCTTACTCTTCCTTCATGGAGTCCGAGACCAGCTGTTTGCTTACTTCCTTAAAGGGCTGCTCATAATGCCACCCAAGCTGACTAGTGTCTATTTAAGTCCCAAAGTTCTGCTGGGAAGGAAATGTGTGAACTCTCACTGATCAGGAAGCGCTTGGGGAGAGGGCTAGTGAGTGTGAATGTGGTGAGTTCTGGTTTCTGGGAGAGGGTGACTGTAAGGGCTAAGGAAGGCATTTTCTAGATAAAGTTTTATTCAATAGACTCTTTGGGAAGCAATTAATCAATCAATGAGTAACCTTTGAAAATACCTGCCTAAAATTCTTCCACAAGCACAAATGGCATGGCAATCCTATAAATCTTACAAAGCAATTATAAAAGAATGTTTCTTTAAAAAAATAAAATGTAATGGCTAAGGCCTGACTTTCCTTGCAGGGAATATACAATAAAAGCTACTATTGTGGGGGAAGTATCTTTCATCCATCATTTCTTCTTCCTTCCCACGGCACAGGCCCTCTTCACCCCCTGTTGGGTAGGTCCAAACTAGTCTCCTGGGGCTCTGATTTTGGTTGTCTCATTCTTTAACAGGTGGTTACTACTCTTGAAAGAAAAACTCATTTTACTCATCTATAAAATGGACTTAAAGTTAGATTTTACAAAGCATGCAGGGATTCAAGGAGCCTCTCCCCGTTCCAGTAGCCAGCCTGTCTGTCCCTTCCCATTAAACACTTGTCTTAATCCCACTAATAATCTGTCTGTGTTTCTCTTCTTATGCAAGGCTTCAGTCCAGCATTTGGCACACAGAAGGCACCTAGCAAATTTTTATCAAAGGAATGGAAAAACTGGATGACTGGTTCCTTTGATGATGGTAAGCTCCCTTGTATACTACTCATCCCTGTTCTACAAACAGAAGGATCTTACTCTATATTAGTCAATTTAATTTTTCTGCCCTTGTATCCATTATTCACTCAATAACAACACATTTTTATTGGGCAAATCTGACATGTCAGGCACTGGGGAAAAAGCAGTGAGCAAAATAGACATAGTCCCTGTTTTCATAGAGCTTACACTGTAGTGGGAGGCAAAGGAACAACTGATCAATTAATTAATTGATTACTTCATTTTTAAAATGTGCTTTGGAGTATAGATAAGCACTATGAGGAAAATAAAAGTTATGTGATAGAGACTGAGAACAAGGGCAACCACAGCTGGTCAGGGCAGGTCTCTCTGAGGAGGTGATGTTTGAACTAAGACCTAAGTGATGAGGCCCAGGAAACACTAATCCATATAGCTTTTCTACATTGGCAATTTTTTAATTAAGGCAAAATGTATACAGAGTAAAATGCATGCGTGTACTTAAGTTTATAATTTAATGAGTTTTACTAAAGGTATACACCTATGCAATCATCACCATTAGGATACAGAACCTCTCCCTTACCCCAGAAAGTTCTTGTGCCCACTTCCCACTCATGGGAAGCATAGTCTCACCCCATGCTCAGAGGCATCCTCTGCTCTAATTTTCCTTATCATAGATTAGTTTTGCCTAAGATGGGCATCCTCAGGTACAGCTCCTTGGACACAGTTCCTCTGGATCAGAAGATCTGTTATCTAATGTGACAAGTTATCTGCTTCCCAAACTCCCAACATACAATGCCAGTGTAAGGATAAGATAAGCACAAGAGACACTAAAGTTCAGAAGGAAGAGAGATGAGAGGCCCGTAGCACAATCTCTGGTCCATAGAAATTTGACACGACTATAAGACCAAGCGTGACTCTATGTGCCCTCCTGCCATTTCCCATCACATACTGGCCGCAAATGTTCATGGCCATCCTAGAGCAGAGCTTTACAATGGGTGTGCCAAAGAGTGAGCCATGAATGGAGGACCATGAGCTGCTGGACCTCTCTGACTTGGAGCAGTCTGGTCTAGGGCTCCTCAAAGGACAGCCCCAGGGGAGTGGGCTCTGTTGGGGTGGGAACTATGAGGGACACAAGAGACACTCAAAGTCCTTGTTCCACCACAATAGGATGGGAGAGACCAAGAAGATGCCCTACCATCCAGCTGTCTGTTTCAGCGTCCCACTGAGGCACACCTCTGCCGTGATCAAGGGCTATTGCCACTGCTAGGGAAGGAGCAGGGCAAACATTCAGTAGGTCAAGGAAGGCAGAACTGAGGTGCTGGCACACCAGCTTTAGGTGTGGCCCCAATCTTTGTCTTCACATCTATCTTGTCCTTCTTCCCACTTGTGGCTTCCATGCCCTCTTAGTTGTGTCCAAGCACTAACAGAGCTTCATCATTATCTTGAAACACTTGCTATGATAAACTTCTATTGGACTTGAAACCCACTCACATAATCACAAGAATTTCCAACATCGCATTTGTCAATAAGAGCAAAAATGAGATGTTATATTCTTTAAACAGAGTTTCAACCATTATAAATTTTAGAATGGCTTTAAAAATAGATTAAACATTTTTAATCACTAGCTTGTACAAAGCTTTAATGGTGACTACCAATATTTTGAAAAGATAGCCATTTTTTTTAAAGTGTTGGGAATTCCCTAGCAATCCAGTGATTAAGACTCTCACTGCCGGGGCCGGGTTCAATCCCTGGTCGGGGAACTAAGATCCCACAAGCTGCGTAGTGCAGCCAAAAAAAAAAGTGTTGATCAGGGTTTTCTCACAGATATTTTAAGCTTATAACTTGATATTACAAAGTTATGTTCTTCTTCAGCAATAAAAAGGAATTAAGTACTGATACATGCTACAACATGGAAGAATCTTAAAAACGTTAAAGCTAAGTGAAAGAAGTCAGACACAAAAGACCACATACTGTGTGATTCCATTTATATGAAATGTCAAGAATAGGCAAATCTATAGAGACAGAAGGTAGGTTAGTAGTCACCTAAGGCTGAGGGGTGGAGGGGACAAGGGTGACTGCTAGTGGGCACGGGGCTTCTTTGTGGGGGTGATGAAATGTTCTAGAATTGATTGTGGTGATGGTTGTACAACCCAGTGAATATACTAGAAACAACTGAATTGTACACTTTAAATGCGTGGTTTGTATGGTATGTGTACTCGTTTTCCTGTGGCTGTCATAACAAATCCACACACTTCGTGGCTTAAAACAACAAAAATGTGTACTCTCACAGCTCTGGAGGCCAGAAATCCAAAGTCAGTATCATGGGCTGAAATCAAGGCGTTGGCAGTGCCGTGTTCCCCCCCGAGAGGATCCAAGAAGAGTTAATCCATCCCTTGCCTCCTCCAGCTTCACTCCAATTGTCCAACATCTTCAAATCTCTCTCTGCTCCGTCTTTACGTGGTCTACAGTGTGTCAAATCTCCCTCTTATAAAGGTACATGTGACTGCGTTTAGAGCCTACTCTGATAATCCGGGATAATCTCCCCATTTCTAGATCCTTAACTTTATTACATTTGTAAAAATTCTGTTTCCATATAAGGTAACACTTACAGGTTCCAGGGATTAGAACCTAATGTCTTGGCAGGGGGTAAAAGGGGTCATTTTTCAGCCTACCACAGTATGTGTATTATACCTCAATAAAGCAATTTTTAAAAATACACAGGGTGGGCTTCCCTGGTGGCGCAGTGGTTGAGAATCTGCCTGCCAATGCAGGGGACACGGGTTCGAGCCCTGGTCTGGGAAGATCCCACATGCTGCGGAGCAACTAGGCCCGTGAGCCACAACTACTGAGCCTGCACGTCTGGAGCCTGTGCTCCGCAACAAGAGAGGCTGCGATAGTGAGAGGCCCGTGCACCGCGATGAAGAGTGGCCCCCGCTTGCCGCAACTAGAGAAAGCCCTTGCACAGAAACGAAGACCCAACACAGCCAAAAATAAATAAATAAATAAATTTATAAAAACAAAAACCCTTCTATTAAAAAAAAATTACACAGGGTATAATTTATGAATAAATAAAATTTAGTATACAGAAGAAAAGCTATATCCATGTATAGATGCAAGGAGGCTTAAAAGACATATTAATCAATCGCAAATTTTGTTTTAATCTTGACTCAGACCAAAGGTAAAAAGACATTTTTCAGAAAAATGAAGAAAATCAAGCATGGACTGGGTATTAGATAATGCCGGGAAATTATTTTAACTTATTTAAGATCATAATGGTATCATGGTTGTTCTTTTAAGTCCTATCTGTTAGAGATTTATACTGAAGTAATTTCAGATGAAATAAAAAGATGCCTGGAATGTGCTTTTAAAGATTCTGGCAAAAAAGGGAGGATGGAATAGATGAAATCTGAAAGTGTTGATAACTGTTTAATCCAGGTCCTAGATATGTGATGGAGGGGAGTTGGTCATTATACTATTCTCTATTTATTTGTACGTTTGACATTTTTCCATAATAAAAGAAGTTACATTCATGGAAATAAGCTCAATTTTCTCATTTAAAAATTTGAACAGGTTTTATTTGGAAGTTTTAAACAAATACGATATATTCTCTAATACCATATACATACTTTTATCATAATTCTATAACATAAAAAAAGCTAATTTTTTAATAAGCCTGATAGAAATGCTCTCAAATTTCCTCTGGTTTTACCCCTAATGCTCTTCAAATAATGTCATCTTTTTGTGTGCCATGACGTAAAAAGATTGGGAAGCTCTGCCCAGAGGAACTGATTTTGCGCAAAGGGCAGATAAATACAGGCTTTCAAAGTCCTCCACTTCCAAAAGCTCTCAGGGCTCCCTCTTCAGCGCCTTTTTAAAGGGCTTTCAGAAAACAAAATGCTTGAAACTGAAACAGTCCCTGCAGCTGCAGCAACGGTTTCAAATGCCCACTATTTTGTAAGAGGATCCCTTTGTGCGGTTTTTTGTTTCCCAGAGGAAAAGCTAAACCCACCCCAGTGTTTTCATAAACTGAAAATGAATGGCTTGAGGGCCACCGTTGAGTGGGACGGAAAAGGACATTTGGCAGAGCTGGCCTCTGCGGGACTTTGGTCCCCCCCAGACCTCAGTCAGCAACCTGCAGGGACGTGGCCATGAGAGAGGACTTCAGAGGTGGAGCTCTGGTCCTCGTGGGGCCGCCCAGCCTGGGGAGCAAGGTGCAAGGTGTTCAGGGTGGGAGCATGGTGGCCACAGCCCCTTTGCCAGTATACAGTCAGGCCAGACAGGGTGCACCTCTTCTTGGAAGCCCCCAGGTGCGCCCCGCAGCAAAGCTGCACATTGCTCTTCCTCTGGTGGTTGAGTATATCCTTATCTCTGAATTTGGTTGGTTGGTTGTTTATTTAAATCTGTAATACACAGAGTAAAACATTCCAAAGAGAACAAAAAGATATTCAGCAGAAACAGTCAGTCTCTCAAGCTTATTTCTCCCAGAGGCAGCTAGCACTACCAGTTTCTTTTGCATCCTTCCAGAGATTTCTATACCTACACATGTGTGTATACCCATATACATGCCCCATCTCCCCGAATGCTTACCGTACACTCTATTCCTACCACCTCATGTTTCTTACTTTTTTACCTTTAACTGTGTATTTTGGAGATTGTCATAGCTGTATATAGAGATATGTCTTGGCTTTTGTTTATTCAGTACTTTTTAAGGCTGTATATTTCTTGGTATGGACGTGCCAAAATTTATCTAAGTAACTCCATAGTGGTGTGTATTCGGGTTGTTTCCAGGGTCCTGCTATTCCAAACAAAGCCACAATAAATTTTGCACTCCCTCCAAGCCTTTATGCAAGACTACCCTACTTGCCTTTCAAAGAAACACATATACGCAGTGCTGACATAAAAAGAGAAAGCAACGACAAAAGTCTCCCTTCCAACACACAAAATTACTGTTAGAATCTGACCTGTTTTAACAGAAGTAGCTGCTCCCCTAACAGAATCAAAACAATGTGGTAAGGGGTCTGGCTGCAGAGCTGACTCTCCCTTCTCGTAATTCCTACTCCCATCCCAACAGATAGCTTTGTAGACAAACCACTGAGGCCGCAAGGTATAAGGCTTTCCATCAAGGATATGTTTTCCCTTCACCTCTGACCCTCAGCCGGTCCATAGAAAAACCAGCTCCATTGTCTGCAGCATTTCCTTCCCTAAAAACACCAGGGCTCTGCCTCCATACCAGGCCAGCATTTCTCCTGCCAAACTGCTCCAACAGACTTTATACCTGCCTGGCAAAGGATGCAAATCAAGAAACTGCAAGCAAAGATCCTTTGACTGTAGAAACCAACTGGCAGAGGACAAAAGAACAGGAAAGAGCCTGCTTAAGGAGGGAAATAAGAGTTTGGGGCCAATAAAAAAAAAGGGATCAAAAGTTCCTCTCAACAAAACAACCAGAAGAAACCTCATCTAACAATCAGATAAACTCCTCCAACAGCAAGCAGGAATATCTCACGGCCAAAAAATGCTTAATTCATTGAGGGCAGACTTGAGAGAAAGTGGGCTTAAATTAGTAAAAAGCCAGGATGATAGACTATGAAAGGGATATAAAATGCAATCCTTGTGAACTGAACTAGAGAAAGTTGCACCATCACAGAGCTGGCCTTGAGAAAATATGCTTTATATGAAAACCGGCATGTCTGAAGTCTTTACGAACAGTTTATCCTATCAAGCAGATTAAACATTCCCATATGAAATCCTGTATATTAATTTGAGCCACCAGACATCTTTCCTGCCCATTTCACATTAATTAACTCATGTTTCATATCTGAAAATGCATGTGGTTTTATTTTAACTCTTTGATATGGTAGGAAATTTCGAATTCCCTAAAGACTGTGTCTTATTAGTTTTGGGGGATATTTTCTGTGTGAAAGAAAGGTAAGTACATATTGTGATCATTTGTAACTTACTGAGAGCCAAGGCACAGAGGCTGACCCAGCTGTTTTCCTAAAGGCTACTCAGGACAAGGGCTTTCTTATCGGACACTGCTATCAGACTGGAGGCACTTTCTCCAGACTGCTCGTAGTTTAATTCATAGGAGATTACGCACTGGGCGTAATCCCAGAAGTTCAGGAACATGGAATGAGGTCATGTCCTCAGCACATGGGGTTCACACCAGCCCGCAGGGGAGGACAGGGAGGCAGCAGAGGGAAGGAACATCAGGACCTCAGAGGCCTGGGGCTCACACCTCTCAGAAGCCTCCTGAAACGGCAGAGCAAGTCCAGACCTGCCAGGCTTTGACTCACAATTAAAGTACCCAGAGCTGGCAGGAAACTTGCAGGTCACTAATCCACCCCCAGCCCACCCTCGGAAGCCCAGTAAGGGTCACAGAGCTGGGCAGAGCAGAACTTGAGCTAAAACTCAGGTATCTTGGCCCCTGAGTTGTGCTTCTCAGACTTTAACGTGCATATCAATCACCTGGGGAGCTTGTTAAATGCTAACTGATTCAGCAGGCCTGGAGTAGAGTCTAAAATTTTGCATTTCTAATAAGCTTCCCTCTGATGCCATTGTTGCCAGTGGAGTACTATGCTGAGTAGCACATCCTCACACCTCTATTCTCAACATTCCTCAATTACAGAAAAATCCAGAAAATAGTCCCTCTTGCACTGCCTAGGAACTGATTAAAGAAAGTCCTTTTCTAAATCTCTTATTTACCAAACCTATCTCAAACAAAGAAGTCTCAGCTTCAACCTTCTTATCCACTGGAGACCCCCAAATTACTGCCCAGCCCTTAGTGGGAAGGGAAAAGGAAACCATAAGACCAATGATCCCATACTCTCTAGCAGGTGAATTTCGGATAAAGCAGTGGTTCTCAAAGTGTGGTCCCGGGCTTCCCTGGTGGCGCAGTGGTTGGGAGTCTGCCTGCCAATGCAGGGGACACGGGTTCGAGCCCTGGTCTGGGAAGATCCCACATGCCACGGAGCAAATGGGCCCGTGAGCCACAGCTACTGAGCCTGCGCGTCTGGAGCCTGTGCTCCGCAACAAGAGGCCGTGACAGTGAGAGGCCCGCGCACCGCGATGAAGAGTGGCCCCCGCTTGCCGCAACTAGAGAAAGCCCTCGCACAGAAACGAAGACCCAACACACCCAAAAATAAATAATAAATAAATTAATTAATTAAAAAAAAAAAAAAAAAAAAAAAGTGTGGTCCCCACACCAAGAGCATCAGTGTCATATGGTATCTTATTAGAAATGCAAATTCAAAAATTCTAGGAGTGAGCTCAGCAATCTCAGGGTTTTTTTAATTGAAGTATAGTTGATGTACAATATTATATGTTACAGGTGTACAATATAGTGATTCACAATTTTTAAAGGTTATATTCCATTTATAGTTATTACAAAATATTGGCTATATTCCCTGTATTGTACAATATATCCTTGTAGCTTATTTTATACCTGTTTGTACCTCTTAATCCCCCTACCTCTATCTTGCCCCTCCCTACTGGTAACCACTAGTTTGTTCTCTATATCTGTGAGTCTGTTTCTTTTTTGTTATATTCACTAGTTTGTTGTATTTTTTAGATTCCACATATAAGTGATATAATACAGTATTTGTCTTTCTCTATTTGACTTATTTCACCAAGCATAATACACTCCAGGTTCATCTATGTTGTTGCAAATGGCAAAATTTCATTCTTTTTTATAGCTGAGTAATATTCCATTGTGTGTGTGTGTGTGTGTGTGTGTGTGTGTATGTATATATGTATACCACGTCTTCCTTATCCATTCATCTGTTGATGGACACTTAGGTTCCTTCCACATCTTGGCAATTGTATATAGTGTTGCTATGAACATTGGGGTGCATGTATATTTTTGAATTAGTGTTTTTGGTTTTTCGGATATATACGCAGGAGTGGAAAGTAATCTGAGTTTTAACAAGCCCTCCAGGCAATTCTGATGCCGGCTTAAGTTTGAGAATCACTGAGATAAGACTCATGGCCAAGAGCAGTGTATCAGTCAGTACTCACAGCTTTGTATCCAAAATAAAATAAAATGCCCACAACACAATAATTCCACAGTCCTAGGACATGGCCTACTTGAAGCAACAGATGACATATCATCATATCCTACACCAATTAATTTAGAGTACATTAGTACATGATTGTAGGACCTGCACACGGCATCTCAAAGATCCCCAAAGAATCACAAAGACACTCAAATTTACTCCCTCAAGCAGGATCCCCCTCAAGCTTCCTGCCCTGCAGAAAAGCTCACCATAGTGCCCTGGAACCACATGCATGGTCAGTTCACTCTCTACCTCACACCCTGAAGGGAATGATTTATTTACCTGACTCTTTCAGGTAAGAAGACATTTTCTTGTCATGTTCCTCTCGTGTATGTGTGTGTGTATGTGTGTGTGTACTCCTCGACTACACGTTTGAAAGAGACCATCTCAACCCATGTCTTGTCGGAAAGGCTGGGACGCCAACATGTTAGGCTGAGGCAACAGGTCTGTGCCCTGATGCAATAATAATACGGAAATAAATATAATTCACAGCTTCTACCCTCCTGTGCACATCCCTCATTTTCTTTGAGAAAGTCTCATTAAAATGTTTGCTGTAATTTATAAAGCCAGCTCTAATAGGATAACATTTGCTTCTTTGTCTTGCATATGAAGTCGTGATTCATCTGCATGCAACTCCGCCTTGTTTGTAACAACGTTGCCATGGCGACATTTTTCCTTTCAAGTACCAAGTAAATTGTGGAAGAGCACATACAACAGCATGGGCCTATAGGTAAATACTTCATTACTATCTACACAAACATTTCATTCGTTGTACCCACTCTCTCCTCTCTCCGTAAACCCAGCTCCATTAAGATCCAATTTTTGAATTCTTTCCTCCCAAGGGCATATGAAGACCTTGCTCCACCAGAAGAGATCCAAATCAAAACAATTTCGGTTTGAATATTTTAAAATAATTTTCCTTTTTCCACGATTCTGTAGGGCTATATGTAACAGAAGTTCTAAAAATCAAACAAGAAGTTAATAACCAAAGTCTTCTGCATCCAAATAGCAGAAATTCCTGCCTTCCATCTCCACACAAATAGCACAACTCTTAGACACCACAGCTATACTTTGAGTCAATTTCATAGCAGTTTATACCTGATAAAGTTAATTCATATATAGGGACCCACAAAATGGAGGCCACCCCAGTGGTCCCGCCCATGTCACAAATCTATACCTAAGGCAGCCTCATCTACAGGAAACACCTATCAAACACCAATTATTGATACAATCCTCCCACTCAGCTAGCTCACCTTATCCTAAAAACTAGAACCTGCTCACCTTATAAGGAAATCCCCAACCTCCTAGCCAGTCATGCCCTGTTTCCTTTTGCTTCTTCTAACACTACAAAACTCATTTTTGCCCAAAACCCCTCTGGAAGAGCGCTCCACTGCTTGTGAGACGCTGTACTCCCCCAATCCATGGATTGTTTTCCCTTGAATAAAGAACATTGAACTTGTTACAAAATTGTATTAGTTTCGTCATTTGATATGGCTTTATTGGGTATTTATGCACTTGTTTAAAAGCCTCATTAGCTTCAAGCCCCTGACGGGCAGGGCGTCTCTTCTACCCGTCATCACCTCTCCTGTATCAACGGGCAAAATGGCTCCCGGACGCCCGACCATGGACAGATGCGTTGGAATTGCCCCGGAGCTATCAAAAGTACGGAGTCCTGGGTGCTGTGCCTGGGGATTTTTATCCTGCATAGGTCTATAAAATGGTGATAATAATAGTTTTAACTCAGAGGACGATCGTGAGAATTACATGAGCTCAAAAATGCACATGAAGCCCATAGCCCATGGCCTGGCCTTATAGGCAATTAAGGCTATACTTATTGGTAATAAAATATTATTGGTGATATTATGGAAGACTAGAATAGAGTCAGAATGAAGTCTGATGAATAGTTCCTGCTTGACATAAAGAACTCCTTGGAATGCATACCCTAAGACAGGACACTTCTAAGAGTGAAAGGGGTGCTATTAATAATTTTATCAGGACGATAAGCATAAACCAGAAGTTTCCTGGTAAAAAGGATGCACAGTGTTCTTACCAGTAATCCTCCTTTACACTAATAAAATACACTTGATTAGGTTCCCATGGATGGAGCTGGCTGCTTGATTAGGTGAACATCTGATTGTACCATTGCTTTGGATATGTTGCTGCAAACCTGATTTCCCACTCTGGGTTTCATACTCTGGAAAATGTATAGGCTGTCACCAGCATAAAGTGTTAAGACAAAACTGAGTTAATTGCCTGCTGAGGTAAGGGAGAACATCAGATCCGCACTACTTTTTGTCTAGGGTACAGGACGGCAAGGTTGGAAGTTACCAAATATTAGAAGTTTAAAGTTTAAGGAGGGACTTGATTAGGATTGAGTGAGAATCATGATACAATAGTCCAGCATTGGTGGGAACAGCAAGGTTAGCATTTTGAAGAAAAGATTCAAAGAATCTTAGGGTGCTTTCCGTTGAAGCGTTGGTGGGTCTTTCAGGAAGTTCCTGTAATGAACAATCAACTTATCTGTCTGGGCTAGAGTCTCTTTGAACAGTAAAATGTTAATGAGGACAGTGGAACAGTAAAGTCATGTGAATGTAGACAGTAAACTGTATGAGGGATAGTTAGTTCCAGTCCTCAGTGTCCTGTTTGCTAGAAACCAATCTGCAACATATGTATAAATAGTCTTAACATTCCCGTCTTTTATATGGTAATTCTATTCCCAAGAAGCTAAGGTAATAATGTGAACCTAGTACAAAGATTTATGTAATGAAGATGTTCATTATGAACTAAAATAATTTAATAGCCCTAAATTGGAAATAATCCAAATGTCCAATAGTAGGTAATAAATGTGGTATATAGAATTTCATGAAGCCATCAAAAGTTTATGAAAAAATGTAATAACAATGGAATATACATGTACTATATTTGCTAAGAGAAAATAAGCCAAATTATAGACTCAAATAAACAAGGGAAAAAATTACTGAAAGAAAATATACCAGACATAGCAAATACACCAAAATGATACTTCTGGTGGTTAGTTTATAGACAGTTTCAATGTTCTTTTCAGTGTTTTATATATATATTTACATGTATATTCTCTGTTGACATTTTTTTTAATAGAGAATATATATTTTTAACAGAGAATGTATTGCTTTTATATTCAGAATGTTTTTGCACAAGCTGTAATATTATGACAGAAAAAATAGAAAATACAGGCAAGCACAAAAGACAAAAATGTAAATTAAAATTATCTGTAATCTTATCTCGCAGAGATAATTGTATTTAACCTTGTGATGTGTATTCTTCCACACATTTTTCTGTGTGAGAAAGCAAAGTAGCATTTTGCCTACTGCTATTATGAGATTGGGCGAGGGGGGAAGCACTTTGACCTCTGAAACAAATAAAAATACAGAATCACTATCTAGCAATAGACCCCAAAATAGGTGAACCTTTTATCCCTTTCCTGTATGCTACTGTAGGGAAGAAAAAAGTTTTCCTCAACCTCCTTTGGGTCCCTGGCTAGGTCAGAAAATTAAACTGACAAAGACAGATTAACAGGAGAAAAGCATACAAATGTATTTAATATAAGTTGTACGTGACACAGGAGCCTTCATAAGGAAATGAAGACCAAAGAAACAGTTAGACCTGAGTATTTTCATGCTAGGTTTGATGAAAAGTGGACAGTCGTGGAAGAACATGATAGGTTAGAGAGTATGAGGTAAGTGTAGTAAGCTAGGGGAAATTTAGCAAGGCCTGTTGGTTAGGAGTCTTCTCAGCATCCCTTTGTCTTTTAAGATAAGGATGCTCCTTTCCTCTGCGTTAGGGAAGACACCTCTCTCAGGAGGGTTTTATGACCTGTCTCAGAAGAGAAGGGCAGGGAGGAAAGGTCAGAGTGACCTTCCTCCTTCTGTTAGTTTCTCAAACTCCCTCAGCTTAAAATATTCACTATGCTAAAGTGCCATATTTGGGGATAATGTGTCCTGAACCTCATTACTACTGATTTCTAACAAAAATAACTTTATTCCTGCCTTTTGCAATGCTGACATCTACAAATATATGATATTTCATGCAGATATGATAATTGTGTGAGAAAACTATCTTCCTACCGTGATTAGACTAACTGCAACCTTGGTAACCTTGTGGGGATTTTCTTCAAATATCTGTCCTATTTTTTTATTCCGCAGGCCAATTCTTCTAAGTCTAAATTCCTTTGCAAAAATTTTGCAAATAAAACTTACCTTTCTTTATGTTTTTTTCTCATTTTTCTTTCATGTACACCAAATAAATGTAAGTATTTAGGGAAAAAAAGGGCTATATCATAATCGGTTTTTTCAATTAACAATATACCATGAATATATTTATATGCCTATAAATATAAAATAAAAGTGCCTTTTTAATGACTATAGTATTCCAATATTTGGCTATATCATCATTTACATAACCAGTGCCCTACTGTTGGATTTTTATGTTTTGTGTTGTTGACAATATAATAAAATCTGAAAAAAACAGACATACATATATTTTGTGTCCTAATCTAGGATAAATTCCTTGAATCACACTTCTAACTATAAGGGTACATGTATTTTGATGTTTTTAATATATATTGCCAAGTTGCTCTTCAGAAAGATTGTACCCTTACAATACTACCACCAATGAGTGAACATTTACCCAGCCCTCTCCCCAATACTAGGTATTAGTGCTTGTTTTATTACTGACCAATAAGGGAAAATAAAATGGTGTTTCATTTAAATATTTACTTATTTATTAGAATGTTAACTATTCATTTCTTAACTATCCTTTGGTAATATTTTATCTTGTAAATTGAATAATTATAACTTTTTCCCATTTTCTTATTGAGAATTTATTCTTATTCTTATTTATTTGTAAGAGTTATTTATATTTTAAGGATATTTATTATGTGTTATATATTGTTACCACCCAGTTGTGTTTTTTCAAAATCTAATTTTAAATGTTTTGGGTAGGGGAATTCCCTGGTGATCCAGTGGTTAGGACTCCATGCTCCCACTGCAGGGGACATGGGTTTGATCCCTGGTCAGGGAACTAAGATCCTGCTTGACGTGCAGTGCAGCCGAAAAATAAATAAATAAAATAAAATAAATGTTTTGGGTAGGTGGTGTTTGTTGTTATTAAAAAGAAGTTTTAAATCTATCCATCATTTCCTTCATGGCTTTCTGCCACTGATGTCATACTTGAAAAGATTTTACACCCTAAATTACAGGAGTTTTCACTTACATATTTCCTCTATGAGTTTCAAGATTTGTGAACTTCTGTTTATCTAAATAACATATTAATACATAGCCTGCTTTTTCTTCAATATATCAGGCACAACTTTTATGTACTTCCTCAGTCTCTTGGCTGCCTCTTCACCTTGGCTACCACCACTGGTCAGTTCTACTTGTTGGAGCTAACTGGTCACTTGCCCTGGGAATGTCAGACTCTCCCCTATGACCACGGCTGCACAGGTACGCCAGAGTTTCCAGCTCCTCCCTTCACTTCAGGACTTAGATGAAACACCACACTGTAGAGTGTGGGATCTGGCATCTCTGGTAGCTTTCAAAGGGGCCAGATGATACAATCTGGACGTGCAGAGGGGTTAACTTCCATGGTGTGAACTTAGAGCAATGGGAAGAAGAGGTAGAAGGGATATGGGCAGAAAAATACCCTCTCCTTTCTCCTTCCCATAGATTGTTCCGATATATGGTTGCTCCTTGTAGCCCATCTGGAAACATCTTCCCTTGCTTCACATCCCTTTTGTACTCATTCTTGCTTCCCTAGGTTTATGACTCAAATATCACACCCATATTTCCATCTTGCCTCCAACCTTGTTTTCTTAGGAAGCCTCTCATTGCTTCTTTTCCTCCTCCTCCTCCTTGTTCTCTTCTTTGACCTTCTTCTTCTTCTCCTTCCCAGAAGACTCATTAGCTTTCTTTTCCAACTCTTTGATTTTTAAACTCATGTTGACATTTTTTATTTCTAAAAGCCCTTTCTTGGTCTCCAAATTTTCCTTT
Organism: Eubalaena glacialis; assembly: GCF_028564815.1. Lineage (NCBI taxonomy): Eukaryota > Metazoa > Chordata > Mammalia > Artiodactyla > Balaenidae > Eubalaena > Eubalaena glacialis. The sequence continues at coordinate 84,231,432 of NC_083724.1, read as the reverse complement.
CTTATAGCATCCTGCCTTTATTTCACTAATGCTATCTTATCTCTGAGGATATTGATTATAGCCTTTTTGAAGTTTTATTCTACCTTCTGCCTTGTCTTTGTTTCCTTTGAGTTTCTTTTCCTGTTTTAACATCTGTCTCTCGTATTAAATATTTTCACTTTAAGATATTTCCTTAAATATGTGATGATTCTTAGTTACTCATTAATTTTTTACTCTAAAAAAGCTTTGTGCTTGTGTCTCTGTTTGTGGGTAAAGCTTACAGAATGATGGCTTTCAGCATAGAGTCATTGGCATGGACCCAGCCATGCCATTGGGGAACACAAATGTCTATTTTTATAGGTCTTTTCTCCTGGCCTGGTCATTTTTCCCTCATACACTATTCAGTGTTAATGTCATAACTTTCTGGTCTCTTTAATTTCTGTACCAAGAAAGAAAGAGTCCAAGAATGATCTCTAACAGCCACTAGGACTTTAAAAGAAAACCAAGGTCCCTTCCTACTGGAAAGGAATTTTCATTAGATGCCAAGAGAATAACACCTAGAAGAGGCTTCCAGCCACAGTCGTGTGTGTGTGTGTGTGTGTGTGTGTGTGTGTGTGTAAATAAGAACATTAAAAAGAAGTCCAGCAGCTGCCTGACAGAGAAATATGAGTGACAAAGGTGATAAATCATGTCACACACCCAAGGGACAACTAATTTCCTGCCCAAACTCTTCTGGCCTGTTGTGCTCACCTGTTCCCTGAATATGAAATCTTCCCAGCACAGTTTGATTTCTCCCCTGTCAGTACAGCCACTCATCTTTAACACTGCACCCCAGAAAGGGCCTCTTTGTGGAAACTGAAAATAGTCGTTCATCACTGGTTTTACAGAAGGGTGATAAATAAATTCAATAAATGGTATCGTGAATTTAATATACTTGATGTAGTTAAGAATTCACTTTGGTTAACTTCTAGTCTAGCGCTGTCCAGTAAAAGTACAAGGTGAGCCACACATGCAATTTAAAATTTGCTAGTAACCACATTTTAAAAGATATAAAGAAACAGGTGAAATTAACTTTAATAATATATTTTATTTAACCCAGCATCTCAAAAATATTATCATTTTAAAGTAGTTACTATGAAAGGTATTAATATAAAGTATATTAATGAGATAATATCTTACATTATTTTTGTGTTAAGTTTGAACCCCAGTGTGTATTGGCACCCACAGCACATCTCAATTCAGACTAGCCACATGTCCTTTTTTTTAAAATTTTTATTGGAGTATAGTTAATTGACAATGTTGTGTTAGTTTCAGGTATACAGCAAAGTGAATCAGGGATATAGATATAGATATAGATAGATATATGATTCTTTTTCAGATTCTTTTCCCATATAGGTTGTTACAGAATATTGAGTAGAGTTCCCTGTGCTATATAGTAAGTCCTTATTAGTTATCTACTTTATATATAGTAGTGTGTATATGTTAATCCCATCCTCCTAATTTATCACTTCCCCCCCACGTTTCCCCTCTGGTAACCATAAGTTTGATTTCGAGATCTGTGAGTCTCTTTCTGTTTGTAAATAATTTCATTTGTATCATTTTTTTATTAGATTCCACATAGAAGTGATATCATATGATATTTGTCTTTCTCTGTCTGACTTACTTCACTTAGTATGATAATCTCTAGGTCCATTCATGTTGCTGCAAATGGCATTATTTAGTTCTTTTTCACAGCTGAGTAATATTCCATTGTGTATATGTACCACATCTTCTTTATCCATTCCTCTGTCGATGGACATTTAGGTTGCTTCCATGTCTTGGTTATTGTAAACAGTGCTGCAGTGAACATTGGCGTGTATGTATCTTTTCGAATTATCATTTTCTCCAGCAGACTAGCCACGTTTCAAGTGTTCCATATCCCCCTGTGGCTCGCAGCTTCCATATTGAATAGCTCAGATCTAGCCTCAAAATTAAGAATAACTCAGGTGTGACATATAATACTAAAACTCATTTCTTGGGACTTCCATGGTGGTCCAGTGGTAAAGAATCCACCTTCAAATGCAGGGGATGCGGGTTCAATCCCTGGTCAGGGAACTAAGATCCCACATGCCGCGGGACAACTAAGCCCGTGCGCCACAACTACTGAGCTCGTGCACCTCAACTAGAGAGCCTACGTGCCGCAAACTACAGAGCCCACATGCCCTGGAGTCTGCGTGCCACAACTAGAGGGAAACCCGAGCAGACCGCATGCTGTAACGAAAAAAAAAAGATCCCACATGCCTCAACAAAGATTCTGTGTGCCACAACTAAGACCCGATGCAGCCAAAAAAAATAAATAAATAAAATAAATAAATATTAAAAATTTTTTTGAAACTCATTTCTCAAGTTTTAGAAGAAACTGAGGAGATGAAAGTCCATTTCCTGCTGACTATAGTAAAATTTGTATTGGTGGCAGTGTTCCAAATTCCTCAAATATCTAGAATGCATGAAATGTGATGAAAGTATTCTCTGATCCACATGTAGTAAACAACAAAAGCTTAAAAAAAAAAACCCAACTTTTTTCTGTGTTGAGGAAACGTCTCTGACTGTGGCCAGGGAACAATTTAACAAGGGCTGCGAGCTAAATGCATTTAGGAGACAGACGAGTCACATAAATTCGTGGGAACCAGCATGTTGTGTGTAAGACATCAGGGAGTGTCAGCAACTGTGCCAAATTGGAAAGTGCATACTTTGTCTAGACATGCTCAAGTTGAAAACCTGCATAAATACCATGTGTGTCCAACGAAACCCATCTGTGAACCAAATTTGGCCTGTTTGCAACACCTAACTCAGTGGGACCAAAAAAGGGAGCATCATAAAGGAAAGGCTTGTTTTATTCCCTGAGTGGAGGATTCTGTCTCCCTGGTTACACTGCCAAAAACAATATTTTCTCCTCCCAACGATAGAGGTTTTTGTGATGTAAACATGTATCTCACTTAAAGTTGCCTTTAGAAGTTCAGTCTTTGGGATTTTCAAGAAACAGGAAAACTATTAGACATAAATAAGTAAGATTCATAAGTAAGATTCCTTAGCATGACATGGCATGATGTGTACAAATATCCTTGCTTGCTCTCCAGACATGGACTGGAGTGTTATGAGGCCACTGTAAGAACACAAGCCTGACTTGGTCACAGCTATGAAGTCAAGAGCAGCGTGAGTGCTGGAGGCCTGGTTACTGGTATTCTGCTCCTGCTGACCAGCCAGGCAGCATTCACTGCATAGTTGTGCTATTCAAGGCAAGGCGTCCTTTGCCTACCTTCAACCTTGCTCTAACTAGAAGCACTCTTTTAAAGATAAGGAATATTCTAAAAGAGTAATTAAAAAGAAAAATCTTAAATCAGCTGTCTTAGAACAATGTTTTCAGTTCTGAAAAATCTTAGAATATGTGATACTATGTGCATTCCAACAGTTATATTTGCCTTTTGGAAGGATTACCTAGCAGGTAATTGAACACATTTCACCTAAGAGCACAAATGTGTGACAGAAGTATCCTCAATAAGAGAAAGTGATTCTCTTTTGAAAACTCACAGTACCCTTTTTCTGAGTGTTCATGAGATCACTCCTTTTGATGGAGTGACTAATCTGGATGTTGTCATCATAGCAAAAAGAGCAGCTTCCTAATTCTCTTCAATTAGGAGGAAATAGTTTGAACATTTTCAGGCTCATTCTTTTTAGGGAGTGTATTAGTTTACTTGGGCTGCATGGCTTTTTAGGGAGTGTATTAGTTTACTTGGGCTGCAGTTTACCACAGACTGCATGGCTTAAACAACAGAAATTAATTTTCTCATGGTCCTGGAGGCTAGAAGTCCAAGATCAAGGTGCTGGCAAGGTTGGATTATTCTAAGGCCTCTTATCCTTTGCTTGCAGATGGACACCTTCTTGATGCCTCTTCTCATGATTTGTCCTTCTGTGCTCGTATGCCCCTGGTGTCTCTCCCTCTTCTTATAAGGACACCAATCATATTTGATTAGGGTTCACCCTAACAGCCTCATTTTAACTTAGTCACCCTTTTACAGGCCCTATCTCCAAACACCATTACCTCCTGAGGTACTGAGGGTTAGGGCTTCGACATATGAATTTTGGAGGGACACAATTCAGTCCATAACTGGAAGTATCATTTCTTGCTAACAAAAATAGCTAACATTCATTCAGCAATTCTTACATGTTATTAGTCATAATAAGAACTTTACAAGTTTTAACTCATTTCATCCTCATAACAACCCCATGAGCTAGATACTTTTATAATCTCTATTCTGCAGATACAAAGACTGGGCAGAGAGAACATAAGTAACTTGCCCAAGGTCTCATATCTAGCAAGTGGCAGAGCAAGGGTATGAAGACAGATATGTTGGCTACAGAACCCAAGCACTTAGCCACTTTATAACAGATAGATAGAAATGTTTTTTGCAGCAGAAAAATCTGCTATTCCAAATTGGTTAACAATGGTTCAGTATTCTGTCATGGACTAAATCGTGTTTCCTAAAATTCATATGTTGAAGCCTGTACTCCTAATGTGACTATATTTGGGGAAAAGGCCTTTAAAGAGGTAATTAAGGTTAAAGGAGGTCAGAAGAATGGGGCCCTAATCCAACAGGACTAATGTCCTTACCAGAAGAGGAAGAGACACCAGGGATGCATGTGCACAGAGAAAGGCCATCTGAGGAAAGCAAGAAGGCAGCCTTCTGCAAGCCAAGGAGAGAGGCCTCAGGAGAAACCAAACCTGCCGACACCTTGATCTTGGACTTCCAGCCTCCAGACCGTGAGAAAATTAATTACTGTTGTCTAAGCCATTCAGTCTGTGGCATCTTGTTATGGCAGCCCGAGGTGACCAGGACACTATTTTAATCCCTTTGTCAAGAGCTAGTGTGGAAAGAGTCTATGATTAATACAGACAACCTATAAGATTTTGGTGACAAGAGATTGTCAAGTCAGTAAAATTTTTGGTGAAGTGGGCTTCTCACAACACTGGACCCTGGAGGTAGAAACATTTTACAGAGAGCCCTGGGTTCTGCTTTCCATACCCAGGTAAGATGTGGGCTTCTAGATTCTGTATTTGGATTAAGAGCTATGAGAACCTGATGTTTGTAAATATCATGAAAATCGAAGCACATCAATTGGGAGTGAAGGATAAAAGGAATATAAAAAAGAGATTGAGAATGTCGACAAAAAGGCAGTGGAAAAATAAGAATTGAGCTTTTCAGGCTTGGTGAGACCCTACCTCATAGGAACCAGATGCCTCAACCACCCCATCCTATTAGGGACTCTGGGGTCCAAGGTAAGCCATGATGAAGTCAATTGCATCTGTTTTCACCCAATGTGATGACCTCACTTCCAATAAGATCTATAATCCTTTGCTGGTTAAGTTGGACACTTACTCCAAAACTTCCAATGCTTGTGGATGTGCACGCCCCACAGAACTGAACTGAGAGTGTTTGTGTGTTTTAGACAGTTATTAGAAATCAAAAGATAAATATTTGAAAAATAAAAAACAAAGTTGTACAACCTGCTGTGAGATAAAAAAATGTGATATACATTATCATCTATAAACTTCTAATATCTTGGATTTGGGGGGCAAATTTTTATCAAGAGGATCTGGTATTTTTGTCTACACAGTTTAGTAATCTGACTCCCATTGAAAGAATAAATAAAAGAGAGAGAAAGACCCAGTGTAGACCATGCCAAAAGATGCGGCCTTAAGTAAGAGAGCATTCATTCAATGCATTTATTCAGTGACATTTGTTAGCAGCCTGTTATGTGCCTCTGTGCCAGATACTAGAGAGCCTGAGCTGAATAAGCCATGGGAAATAGAGCAAAAACAAACAGAAAAGAAAGAAAGTGAACTCCTAAGATATGGCAGTAAGGGCAGCAAATCCTAGGAGTAATAGAAATAGTTTGACATTGAGGTACTTGGAAAGGAAGTCCTTGCAAACTGTTTAATAGCACAAATTAACAGAGAGAGAGCAGACAGCTGGGCTTGCCAAACACAGAGGACAACATGAAATATTTAGGAAGAAAATCAACCCAGACAAAAAGAGAAAAATGGGCTGGGACACATCTAACCCTCCAGGCTTGAAAACTTTACCAATTTGGGGGCAAAAAAGGATTGGCATGCTTACTTTGTTATTCACACTTGAGTTAATTACCTAGAGATCTCTGTAGTGAGTTGTATAGGTTTCTTTCAGTTGCTTTGTAAATCTCTGTTGTGTTTTGAGCAAAGCAATAATTTGCTTTCATTTAAGATCGTGTGACCCCAAAGAACACTGTATTGCTTATTTCAGAAATAAGTAAATCCCAGGTATGTCTTACCAACTTGCACACCTCCAATGTGAGCGTGCATATAAGGGGTGGCAATTGACTGGGTGGTATTAGGTGTGCGTGCAAAGAAACCATGAACTGTAAGTGAGAGTGCATGTGTTGTGTCGTGTGGTCAGATATAATAATGTTTCGAATGGTGCTGACAAGTCATGAGTCACTGGGTACACCCGGGGAAGATAATAACTTTCTGGAGGCAAGAAATCACTTGGGGGAGAAAACTGCTTCTGCCTTTGCCTTGCTGATTAATTTGCTAGAAAGGCAGGCACATTACCCAGCCCAGAGGTCAGGCAGCTGTGCGTGCCCCACTCTACCTTTTGAGGAGATAGCAAATGACCACAAGGCTGCTTGACATCAGGGACTGGTCAAGAAAACAAGTTCCAGGGCCTCTGGGACCAGCACTCTGTTGCCTCATTCCCCAAAGCTCATGTCTGGCATGACAGCACAGCCCTGAAGTAAGTTATGGCTCTGGAGAAAGCCCTGATGTTGAAATAGTGGGGAAAGATTCTGACTGACCTGCAGAAAAAAAATGGAACAAACTAGAGATACAATAGGAGCCTGATATCTCTGCCTCTAGAAGAACAAGTTTATTATATCTGTAAAAAGACAAAAAGAGTAATTATTTAATCAACTGCCCCTATAACCAGTGTTTTGTTTGTTTGGTTTTATTTTTATATTTTTTTGGACCTAACAAAAGCTATATCATATTCACACCAATAACAGTAGTCATAAACTGGGCAGGGAAGACAAGTAGAGTGTGAAGGAGCTTTCCTGCCTGCATCCCCTCCCGTTCACCCCCTCCCCACCGCTGAGACTCACAGCTCTAAACGAAGCAGAGTTAAACTTTTCTTAAGGAACCTCTCCATCCAACAGAGTCTGACTCTTAACTGTCAGATACATTTAATTCTATGCATTTAACAGAGGGCTTGACACAGGTGCTGTGTGAGCTGAGGAAAGGCACTCTGGGGATGTGAGAAAACAGCCTGGGGGGGTGCCCTGAGAAAGGGAAGCTCAGAGTCTGAAAGAAGCTCAGGAAAGAGGGAGGCTTTCTGAAGCTTGGAAAGGAAGGAACAAACTCCTCAGTGCCACAGCACATTAGGAAGCCAATAGATGGAGTTTGACTGGACTAGCTAATATAAGACATGGCCAGAATTAGCTAAGACTTGAGAGCATGTACCACTTCAAGTGGAGGACTCCCCACAGAACAACCAAGGCGTCTTTCATCAAGAACTGTTTTACCATGATTTGCCTCCTCAGTTTAGAATTTTTTAATAGTTAAAATCAATGGTTGAAATTTAAAACTTCTGCTCTGTAAAAGACAAAGTCAAGAGAAGAAGAAAACAAGCTACAGACAGGGAGAAGATATTTGCAAAAGACACATCTGATAAAGGACTGCTATCCAAAATACACAAAGAATTCCTAAAACTCACTAATAAGAAAACAAACAGGCCAATTAAAAAATGAGCCAAAGGCCTTAACAGACACTTCATCAAAGAAGACATACAGATGGCAAATAAACATAGGAAAAGATGCTCCACATAATATGTCATCAGAGAAATGCAAATTTAAACAATGACATACCACTACACACCTGTTAGAATGGCCAAAATCCAGAACACTGACAACACCAAAAGCAGACAAGGATATGGAGCAACAGGAACTCGCATACAAAATTGGTGGGAATGCAAAATGATACAGCCACATTGAAAGACAGCTTGGTGGTTTCTTACAAAACTAAACATACTCTTTTTTTTTTAATATACTCTTAACATATGATACAGCAGTCACACTCCTTGGTATTTACCCGAAAAAGCTGAACACTCATGTCCACACAAGAAACTGCGCATGGATACTTATAGCAGCTTTATTCATAATTGCCGAAACTTGAAGGCCACTAAAATGTCCTTCAGTAGGTGAATGTACAAATAAACTGTGGCACATCCAAACAATGGTAGGTTATTCAGTGCTAAAAGAGAAATGAGCTATCAAGTCATGAAAAAATATGGAGGAAAGTTAAATGCATATTACTAAGTAACAGAAGCCAATCTGAAAAGGTTACATACTGTATGATTCCAACTATATGACACGTTGGAAAAGGCAAAACTATAGAGATAACAAAAAGATCAGTGTTTGCCAGGAGTTGGGGAGTAGAAGGGAGGGATGAATAGGTGGAACACAGAGTATTTTTAGAGCAGTGAAACTATTCTGTATGATACTATAATGATGGATACGTGTCATTATACGTTTGTCCGAACCCGTAGAATGTACAATACCAAGAGTGAACCCTAATGTAAACTATGGACTTTGGGTGATTCTGGTGTGTCAATGCAGTTTCATCAATTGTAACAATTGTACCACCTTGGTGAGAGATGTTGATAATGGGGGAGGTTAAGCATGTGTGGTGGCAGGGAAATCTCTGTATCTTCACCTCAATTATACTGTGAGCCCAAAAGTACTTTAAAAAATAAAGTCTTTTTTTCTTTAAAAAAAAAAAAAAAGGTAATAGTTGTATAAATGAAGTGTGGTTTCCTAGATTATAGCCTGGAACAGAAAAAGAGCATTAATGGAAAAACTGGTAAAAGTCTAGAGTTTAGTTAATAGTCATGTACCAACTTTGGTTTGTTATTTTTGACATATGTACCATGGTAATGTAAGATGTTAACACTAGTGGAGGCTGAGTAAAGGATATTCAGGAACTTTGCAACTTTACAAATCTAAAATTACTCCAAAATTAAAAGTTTATTTTAAAAAATTAATATTTGGCACTTCTGTGGTTAAATCCCAAAGTTATCTGAAAAACACTACAAGGAAAATTCACTCGTAACTCCCTAATTCTTACTTTGATTATTTTAAAGAATTCTGGAATATCTGTACTAGACATACAAAACCAACCATCTTATCATAAGGACCCCAACAATCTTCTAAAAATTTCTCACCTCTAATACTCCCACATAATTCTAGAATCATGTGGTAGACTGCAAAAATGCCCACAATTCTTCACCCCTCCCTGTATCCACAGCTTTTGGCAGGATGACATAGCAGCTCCTACCATCAAGAATCTATTTCTCCACTCTGTGAATCTCGGCTGGGATTTTATGACTTTCAGTGAATGGGATGTAAATGATGTGCAATTTCTGAGTCCAGGTCTCAAAAAGCCTTGATATCACTGTCACTGTCTGAACTCTCCTACCACCATGTAAACAAGCTCAAGCTCACCTACTGGAGGATTAGAGACTGCATGTAACATGGTTGAGCCACCTGGCTGGGCCTTCCCTCAACTAGCCAGCCTCCAACCAATCCAGCTTTTGACTACAGATGTGTGAATGAGCCCAGCCAAGACCAGAGAAACCCCCTAGCTGGCCCTAATCCAAGCTGCCATTTGCAGGTTCATAAGCAATAATACAAGATTGTTGTTTTAACATACTAAGTTTGTTTTGCAGATACAGCTTACTAATACAACTTTACACATATTAGCATGGCTATTATTAAGAAAGAGAAAGAAAGAAAAAAAAAGAAAGAAAGAAAGGAAGGAAGGAAGGAAGGAAGGAAAGAAGGAAGAAAGGGGGAAAGAAAGAAAGAACATAAGTGCACTATTGGTGGGAATGTAAAATGATGTGGCTACTGTGGAAAGCAGTATGGTAGTTCCTCAAAATACTGAAAATAGAATTAACATATGATCTAGCAATTCCACTTCTGGGTATATATGCAGAATAATTGAAAGCAGGGTTTAGAAGAGATGTTTGTACACTCATGCTCATTGTAGCATTGTTCACAATAACCAAAAAATGGAAGCAACCCAAGTGTCCAACAAGAGATAAATGGATAAACAAAATGTGGTGTACATACAATGAAATATTATTCAGCCTTAAAAAGGAAGGAAATTTTGACATATGCTACAGCATGAATGAACTTTGAGCACATTATGTTAAGTGAAATAAACCAATCACAAAAAGAGAAATACTGTATGATTCCACACATATGATGCACCTAGAGTAGTCAAATTCATAAAGACAGAAAAATAGAAGGGTGGTTGCCAGAGCCTGGAGAAAGGGGGCAATGGGTGTAGAATTTCAGCTGCTTAATGGGTATAGAATTTCAGTTTTGCAAAATGACAAGAGTTCTGAAGATTGGTTACACAACAGTGTGAATGTACTTAATGCTACTGAATTTTACACTTAAAAATGGTTAAGATGGTAAATTTTATATTATGTATATTTTACCATAACTGTTTTGAAAAGCTAATGATATAAATGCCATCCTCTCTGTTCAGTCCTCTCATCCCTTCTCACCCAAACTTGACCTCACAACATGAAGATTTTGTCCTCAATTCCTCAGAAGAAATCTCTACTCTGCTACCAACTTCTACTTTAAAGTAGGAAAAAATAGAACACATGAAATTGTCACCCATGCTGTGCGGCTCAGGCCCAGGCACGGAAACTTTTTTCTTTTTTTTTTAACCACACGGGCCAGTTGTGTTTTATCAACAGGATACCACAAAGGCCAGTGACAAAACCAGACTGAACCAGCTACCTCCAAGATGGCAGGCAAAGTGGACTAAGGGTCACCACTTTCCTTGCCTTGATTTATCTCTGTGTTTCCATACCAACTCCTGAGAGCTGAAGGACACTTGCCTGATCTACCTCTGTGTTTGTTTCAAAAGTACCTGGTGTTTGGCAGAGATGCTTTGCAGCTGTCCTGTGAGAGATACATGCTTTGAGAAATATGCAGTGGTCAACCCCCCAGAGCTGGCTCTGACTTGACCACAGGAAGGCGCCTGCACAGATGAAACCTGGAGGTATCAAGAGTTACCTTTGCTTCATTACCGTGCTAAGATCTCCGCCCGAAGTGGGGATTTGTACTCTGCTAGGCACAATTCGTGCCCTGTGCAAAGCAGTGTGGAAGACTGCGCATGCCCCAGCTGCCCTTGGAAATCTCCACCCTTTTGCTAGAGCCTGATGACCTGTCTGCCTCCTAACCCTTGGAATTCCCTTACTCCCTCCCTTCGGGGAGAAGGTGCCTTTAGAGCATGAGTTCCCCGTCTCCATTCTCTGGCCATAGAATAAAAGATTGTCTGGCTTGCACCAAACTCAGCTTCATTATTGGCAGCATGAACCCAGGCAGGAAATAACTCCCTGACCGAGACAGGGGGGGCTTCAGTTCAGCTAGGGCTCCAAGAGGGGGGCCTCACATCTAATTTGGTAACAAAATCATCCTCTATCATTTTATAGACTAACTTAATGCAAGAAATTAAAGTTATTCTAGAAGCTTCCCCCCCTCATTTACTTCACCACCCTCAGGAAAATATGCCCCCATAGAACCTTTACTACAAGCTCTTGGATTACGTCCTTTCCCCTTCTCTTTTGCCCAACCATCTCTTTTAAATCTTACCAGTGACCTTATGGTGAAAAGCAAAGGACACATTGAATTCTAAAAGACTGACAAATGCACGCTTTTTTGAAGCTCAAGTAAAATTATGCTTCTACAGCCCAACGACACTCCAGCTCCCTGTGGTTCAGTGCTTCATAGACACACATTCTCAGAAACACAGTCCGTTTTTAAAAAGCAATTTAAAATATTTTTAAAATTTGTTCTCCTCATTTCGGTCCTCCCCATCAAAAACTTTTTTAGAGCTTTTCTAATATAAATCTTGTCACCTCTCCCGCTGCTTCTGCTCTCTGTGCTCAGATTTATAAAAGAAGGCCCAGCATGGAAGGGAGGCAGAGGAAATCGTCTAGTGGCCAAGGCCCCAGTGTTCTTTTTTTGGGCAGATAGAGTGTCCCTATATAACCTGGCTGGCAGGTCTGAGTCTAAGAAAAGAGACACATATAGGGAAATGAATACAAAATATTTAAGTTACATAGTTCCCATGATATAACTTTTAGATGAGATTTATATTTAAACTGTACCAATTCTATTTCCCAGAAAGTGTGGCTTTTAAAATGAAAGCCCAGATGAATTTGATCAAAGGCGTTTTCAACGGAGCAAGGTTTGACATTTCTCATCCTGCACAGAGAAAATGAATAGTGGAGTCTTCGTTCGTGGAAACCACGATTTCCGGCACTCGCTCCTTTGGAGTCTTACCATCTCATTGCAACAGCGCACAGCCTCCCCTGTGGATCCGAGGAGAGGAGAAAACCTCTTTCCCTGACACACCCAAAGGGGCAAGAAAAAAGTACTTTCAACACCTCACCTGCTGGAGGAGAAGCCAGCTGCCTCCCCGTGCTCTGTAAGAAATACTGGCTAAAAAAAAAAATTTTTTTTAATAAATTTAATTTCCTTTGAAGTGGCTATTTGATCTCAATTCATACATTGAAATAATTCCTGAGAAGATGATGTCTGCCACCTCCCATTCCTAGCTCTCCAAACCTCCCTCTCAGCCTCTTCCTATACACTCTGGTTATTGTAAACAGCTTACACTCCCTAAACCAGGGAGTAGCAACCTGAGTGCCACAAATGTATTGCATTTGCCCCAGCGTGCCTTGCGAATGTTACATTTGTCTCAAGAGTCACCACTTGCTAAAAGTTGGGAAGTGCTGTCCTTTACATATTGTTTCTGGACTCAGCTGCCCTAGAAATGTGGAAAACCTTTTATCTGTGTAATTTATACCCATTTTTTCAGATTCAGCTCTGGGTATCTGACTTCTTCCTCCAGGAAGCCTTCCCTAATCTGACCTAACCCACCATTTGGTGTAGGTTAGGTACTTCTCTACACTCTGAAATACCCTCTGCACCTAGATTCCATATCCACAGTGTAGTGTTATACATAGCCACTAAGAAGTAGTTCCCCCACTATGTCCTGCTTTGAGGGCAAAGTCCTCATAACTGTTGTCATTCTACCCTTAATTGAAGTTAGTCCGAATTTTTCAGTAAGTTCTGTTACCCATCTCTATCTAGGGCAAGTCTCTTTACCCTTCAAGGCCCCACTAAGAATAGTTCCCCCACTATGTCCTGCTTTGAGGGCAAAGTCCTCATAACTGTTGTCATTCTACCCTTAATTGAAGTTAGTCCGAATTTTTCAGTAAGTTCTGTTACCCATCTCTATCTAGGGCAAGTCTCTTTACCCTTCAAGGCCCCACTAAGATTAACCTTGGTGATAACCTCCCTGCCTGATCTCAGCTCCAGCAAAAGTGCTTTGTGTGGACTTCCCTGGTGGCGCAGTGGTTAAGAATCCACCTGCCAATGCAGGGGACACAGGTTCGAGCCCTGGTCCGTGAAGTTTTCCCATGCCGCAGAGCAACTAAGCCCTAGTGCATCACAACTACTGAGCCTGCGCTCTAGAGCCCCCGAGCCACAACTACTGAAGCCTGGGCACCTAGAGCCCATGCTTCGGAATAAGGGAAGCCACCGCAATGAGAAGCCCGCGCAATGCAACAAAGAGTAGCCCCTGCTCGCCACAACTAGAGAAAGCCGGCGCGCAGCAACGAAGACCCAACACAGCCAAAAATTAATTAATTAATTTTCTTTTTAAAGAGTGCTTTGTGCATGCTCCATCATAGCCCTGCCTGCACCATGTTCTGGTCTGATGTACCCATCTTTTCCGTCTCACTAGACTGCAACCTTATGGGCACTAGGACTACGTCTGATTTGTGTATTTGTATGTCCAACACTAGTAGTGCCTGAACAGAGGCATTCTCTGTTCCCTCAATGAATACCCTGTCTCCCAAGAACAACCAAAATTCTAGCTAAAGTGTCAAAGAGTAAAGACATGTCAACATTTTTACTTCCTTTATAGACCCTAAAGAAAAAAAAAAAAAAGCTTTTGGCTCCATGTTGTAAACCAGTGGTTCTTGACCTTAGGATGCATCAATGTCACCTGCAGAACTTGTCAAAACAGATTGCTGGGCCCCATGCCCAGGGATTTTAGTTCATTGGTCTTGGATGGGGCCCAAGAATTTGCCTTTCTAACAAGCCTCCAGGTGATGTTGATTTTGCAAGTCCACGATTTAGATTTTGAGTAATCCTGTGCAAAAACCAAGCCATCAGATAACCCAAGCAGATCTCTGCCAGGTCTTACCTAACACACACCTCTGATCCTGGACTGAATGAATAATCTTAAAGAGAAATGTACCATGTAGTGCTTACCTGTTCTGGGCCAAAAGGAAAAAGCTCTCATTGTTTTGCATCTAGCATTTTTATCAGTTTTTGTTGCTGTCATTTTTATAAGATGGTCCAAAGGGAAGTAACAGTCAGTAAATACCTACCATGAGAGACAGCCGATATTGAGGTTAAGGACACAGTCCTGGAGCCAGACTCCCTGCTACCAAATCCTGGCTCAGCTTAATCTCTGTGCTTCAGCCTCCTCTTCTGTAGATTAGGAATAATGACCGCCCTCCCTTATGTGGTTGCTGTGAAGCTTCAATGAATTGACAGATGTAACGTGCTTAGCACAGTGTCTGGCATATAGTAAATTCTCCAAAAGCATTAGTTTTCATCACTATTAGTACTCTTAAACATTACTGTGTTTACACACAATATCAATTTAATCTTCACTACAGCTTGCCTAAGTTCATACAATTAAAAAGAGCTAAAACTGGGATAGAAATCAAGGTTTGATTCCAAAATTCATGTTTCTCTTTCTATTCATTCATATACTTGAAAGGTTATTAGAAGGCAATTTCCTGAGTCCCATCTGACTGCCCAGATTCTTATCCCAGTCTATGGTGGACCCAGAAATCTGCATTTTAAACTAGCATTTCAGTTTCTAAACTCTAAATCTGATGCTAGTGGTCTAGGGATCTTTTCCATATACTGCCTTGCAGTATGAACGTGAGGATTAGTGAGAACAAGTACAGGACTGGGCTTTAGAAACTAAGTGCTAAGCAAATGTCTTTGTTATTATGAAAATAAATTGTTTTTCTTCAAATGTTAAAGCTATATCAAAATAAGAAAAAACTGTGTTAGAACACAGTTGAATACTAAAAGCTGTTGCTCTAATTTGACCAGGTAAATGAAATCTAAAAATCCTCTGGAATAAAATGATGTAACGAAGATTGAAAACTCTGTTTCTGGAATCAGTTTGGTTCCCAGTTCTATTTCTTATTACCATGTGAGCTCAGGCAACTTATTTCACCTCTCTGAACTTCAATTTGCTCATTTGTAAATAAAAATACCTACCTCATAGGACTGTTGCAAATACTAAATGAAATAATGCGTGTAAAGTACTTAGCACTGTGTCTGGAATAGAATATATACTCAATAAGTTGTGCCATTATTATTCTTATTAATGTTGACAGTTACAGGAGTTGCACAGAAAAAGGAGTATTTGACACCACCACAGCTATAACCACTGGCATAAAATGGTTTTTTAAATAGGGAGCTTAACGGTATTTTACAAATTTTAAATAATATTTAGGAAATTTGAGTGCTCCCCATCATCCCTAACCTATGTGTGTAAATCTCAGAGTCACCATATCTTTATAATATTTGGAGAAATGTGAGAGTGTGTCCACTAAAGATTCCCTTCCCAAAAGAGTTCTTCGTGGTCCCCAGAGCCTGAGGAAGAAACGGACGCTGGCACTTGCTCAGCAATTGCAGAGAAATGAGAAATCTTCTCAGAAAGTTTTTCCGCTCACTGTTGAGTTCTCCTCATTAAACAGCCCCTTCCCAAGATCACCATCACAAACTCATACATTCTAAAATGCCTCATAGACCTTTGGAAAGAGCCTGCAGCCCACCCACCTCCAGTGTCTGTCTTGGGGTACAGGGAAAGAACAGGAATAAACAAGATAACTCATTGCACCTGTTTGGTTAACACTGCCCGTAAGCAAATTCTGAACCCGGGAGTGTGTGTGTGTATGTGTGTATGTTTCTTTGGAAAACAGAAATGTGGAGGTTAAAATTAATTCTAAATGCTTCAAAAGCATGAGTTGAAGTCACCTAAACACTATATTGCTGCTGGCATATCATCAACATGATTTGGCATGAAATAATTCTTAGAAAACACTCCACTGCAGAAAGAACAGAAATGCACTATCTCCAAAGAAAAGACAAGAAATTGCTTTGTGAGATCAGCCCATTTGTCAAGTGAGTGAGTTGGGCTGCTCACTGGGTACGAAGGCCACTGTCAGCCCTAGTCTAGAATTCTAAGATTCTATGTATTCATATAGATATATAGATGCACACATACATATGTATACATAGACATATGTAAAACATAAATTTTAATTGGTTCCAAGCATATGATAAATAGTGTAATACTATTTAAAACTCACCAGAACAGACGAACGGGTTTGCAAGGCAGAAATGGAGACAACAGATGTAGAGAACAAACGTATGGACCCCAAGGGGGGAAAGCGGGGGTGGGGGGATGAATTGGGAGATTGGGAGTAACATATATACACTAATATATATAAAATAAATAACTAATAAGAACCTGCTGTATATAAATAAATAAAATTCAAAATTAATTAATTAATTAAAATAAAACTCACCAGAATTCTCCATCCTTAGCATTAAGCTTATGATAAACACAGAAATTTCCTACCAAATGGAAAAAGGAATTTTTTTCAAAAGTAAAACCATGCCCAAGGAGCATCACAGGATTTTGTTAGGTTAAATGTTAGATTAAAATCCTGCAAGTAGGGACTTCCCCGCTGGCGCAGTGGTTAAGAATCCGCCTGCCAATGCAGAGGACACGGGTTCGAGCCCTGGTCCGGGCAGATCCCACATGCTGTGGAGGAACTAAGCCCATGCACCACAACTACTGAGCCTACACTCTAGAGCCCATGAGCCACAACTACTGAGCCTGAGTGCCACAACTACTGAAGCCCACGCACCTAGAGCCCGTGCTCTGCATCAAGAGAAGCCACCCAATGAGAAGCCCGGGAACCTCAAGGAAGAGTAGCCCCCGCTCGCCGCAACTAGAGAAAGCCCGTGCGCAGCAACAAAGACCCAAGGCGGCCAAAAATAAAAATAAATAAATAAAATTAAAAAAAAAAAAAATCCTACAAGTGCTGCCATAGTGAAACTTGGAAAATGTTACTCGATTTTCAATTAAATTTAATATGCCATGTGACTTATTTACTTAATTTTATATATAGATTTCGTTGGCGTTTTTTTTGCTGTTGTCGTTTGTTTTTAAGGAAATGTCCCTCATCTAAAATCACACACAGTGTAAAACTGGAAGCGTCAACGGAACAAAAAGAGGAGGAAGGCTCCAAGTCTGCTTTCCAAAAAGGCAAGGAAAAACCGTTAATCCTTCAATCTCAGGTTATCATAAATTCGTAAACAAGCCCTCTCTTCTTCCTCCTAGGCCGACAAACCCAGTCCCACTCTCTGTGTCCATTCGGTATGTAAAAGCATTTTTTCTTTTTAGCCAATGAAAGGGGCTGGGTAAGTGCCTGGGTGGGGGTCAGGTCTCTCCCGCACCGCTCAGCCTGAGGCCGGGAAGCTTCTCCCTCCTTCTTCCCCTCACTGATCAGTAACACCAGAAGAAGGGTCTGTCCAGAGTAACCTGCACCCGGGCGGAGCAGGCACGTTAAGGCTCCGAAAGGGCAGGAAAACAGAAGCGCTCTAACTGGACCACTGGAGACCCTGTTTTGCCCTCAAGAAGCCGAAACTGCAAGGCCTAATTCCAGTGATTTCCAGGTGTCGTGGGTTTCCAAGCTCACAGAACATCGCCCTCTTTCTAGTGGTTTGCAGACAGTCCCTGGCTGGTGCAGGTCAGTTTTCCGGTTCACAGCGCTTCCTGTCTAAGGAAAGGTTTAGGACCCGCACCAGCCAAGAGACTTCCAATTAGCCCCGTGAAGTTTCCGTGCTCTGTGGTCATCAACTGTGTCAACCGCTCCCCTGCCCAACCTAGCTCCCTCTTAATGGGGTGTGAGAGGAGGAACTAGACAATAATGTTACTAACTACTATTTTTATTTTTTAATTAACCCAGGAGAAATACAAAATAAAGTAAACCTTTTGCGGGTGGGGAGTGGAATGAATTCCCAAGGCAGGTATTATCGTGACCTTTTTTTCAGTGATCTGCACCGAGGTTCTGACCTCTACAGGTGCCTAAGCATTTGCTGCCAGAGATATTTTTTCTGCGAAAAAAAGGAAGGAAGGAAAGAAGGAAGAAAGGAACCTACAAAACAAATACAAGTTAGCTGTAGTCTCTCTTAGCAGATGAATAGCACAGATATCTTTGTTTATATTTTTGCACATTTTCCCATGAAACCTCTCATAGCCCTCTCTACCCCCCCCCCCACCCCCCAATTCTCAGCAAACAAAACATTTCAGCAAGGATGTGAGAAAGAACAGTCATTTCTTAATGTGGGAAGCCGGTTTTATTTACGAACATGCGCAGTTCATTGTTGCCCTGGGGGATGCTTGTGTCTGAACTGTTTAACCAGAGCTAACCAGGTCTTTGGGCAGGCCTGACTTGGAAGCAAATAAAACTTGAGCTCTGTGTGTACACAGGAGAGAATGTTAAAGAAAACATGTACTATTGTGTTCCACATGGATTTGGGACCTTCCTTTCAGTTCTGATTATCCACACCTTGTGTTTTCTGGAATGTTTGATACATTGGTGGTCTGCACTTGCAAGATTAAATGTTATTAAATGTTAGCACTGGAATGGACCCAAGAAGGTCATCCATTGAGTCAACATTCTCATCTTTGCAGGGAACAGAGACCCTGAGAGGTTGTGACTTGGAACTAAATTCAAAAGATATAAACAACCCCTGAACACAGGGGAAGCCTGGAAGGCAACATTCAGGTCTAACCAGCAAGTAGAAGGACCCCCATGTAAAATCCTCTAGGCAGCCATCCTTCCACAGGGATGAGGTTACCCAAGAGGCCTAAGTCTGCATAAAGCACTGCACTTGGGAGTCCTTCCCTCATCCTTTCTTCTTCCCTGCTTCCTGAACCCTAGCCCTTTGGTTTTCTAATGAGTCCTGTCTGGGTGGGAGTAGAGGACTAAAGGAACAGGATACAGGCTGTCTCATATGCACCAAATGCACAATGTCCACTTCGGCGAAACCCTCTTAACTTGCAAGAGGTAGCAAGCTTTATTTGAGTGTTAATAACATATGTGGCCCTGGTAAGAAGAGAGGATCTGAGAAAGAGGAATGGCGCTCAAATCAAAGCAGAAGCCAGCTGCTCCTTCCTTTCTCTCTGTAAGCATAAACCAGCACATAAGTAGTCCCTGTTTGGAGGCACGAGGGGAAGTCAGGGAGAAAACACAAAAGGGGAGGCCTCTCAGATGGAGTTCTATTTATTTTTTTTTTACAAGGGTTAAAGGGCTTCTTTTGAAAGGCAAGCCTAGAATTTAAACCACTACCCCAAATAAGACATGACATTATCTGCAGACATCGCCTAATCCTCCATTGTGAAATTAACATTCATCTAAAAGAAGGGAGTTTCCTCTGTAAAGACCCAATCTTTAAAAAAAATGTTTAAAATTTAGATGATTTTAGTTTCACCAATGAGAAAAATTAGAACTCGTTGGGGAAAAAAAAAATTGGTTTCAACAGATTTTTTGGTCTTCTCTGCTAAGATTTTTGGTTCAGAAGTTTGGACTCCTGCTGCATAGGAAATCTTTGGCTTTTGAGACGCCAAACAATGTTTACCAGATTTGGAGCTGGGAGTGAGGTTTCTTCTCAAATGAGGCTAAGGTTTCTCAGCCTACAACATCCCAGTTTCCAGCACAGGCTGCCTGATTCTTCGTGTTTTCCCAATGAAGCTGGCTGTGTAAGGCACAGTTTAAAGGACAATACTCTTATAGTTTGTACTACCTCAAACTGATGATTACATTTCATTTAGAAATGTAATTCATTTATTCACTTCTTAAAATCCTTGAGTGTGCTGATGGGCAAAGTAGAAATGAGTCAAATTTCCTTGTACCTCACATCAGTTCTCTATTAATTTACGCTCTGAAAAAATTAAGAATAATAAACTTTCATCTAAGCACCCTCAAATGTTACATCCTAGGGCAATTACAAAGCAGAGGGATTAATCAATCATGTGAATCAAATGCAAAGATTACAAAAAGTTCAAAATGAATAATGTTCTATTCTGGAGGAAAACCTGTCTCTTTTGAGCATCACAGCCACGAAGTGGTGCATTTCTGATTTAGTTAATAAGAGCCCAATTATATTTGAAATGTAGATTAATTCTCCTAAAAGCATTAATCAATTTGGCAAGGACACCTCAATAATAATGCGGTCTCTTTATTGCTTCCATGGTAAGATTGTGCCCCCATAACTGTAATCAGCTTATTGATACAAATACCTCTTTCCTTCAGTTGATTCAAATAGAACATTTTATAGGTACTTTCAGCTGATGCGATGGTAAATAATTTTTAGACTAAAAGTTGAAGTGGATTGATTAGAAGCAATTTTTTCTGTTTTGCACAATAAAAAGATGAACTACATGGTTCGCCAAGCCAATTTGTAGAGCAACCTCTCCTCTCTAATTGCTGCCACACTAATGTAGTAGAAGCCGAGTGCTAGGAAGTAGAGAAATCCATTTACCCAGCCATGACATTTAAGTAGCAAACACAAGTACTGGATTTTTCCATTACCCTTCATTTCAGCCCTGCTACGTTCCACCTGTGACCCTTATGCGATGAGGGCAATGTGCTTTCATACAATTTGGTAACCATAAGAAAGGTCCACTTCAAAATGTTTGAGAGCAGACTAAAATCATTTTTTAGAAAAGCATAATTAAGTCCATAACCAATCTCACTAATTTCTGATAATGTATTGCAAAACCAAATTATCTGATAAACACTCTAATAAATGTACATCATGCCTGAGGGGGAAAATTGCATATTTTCTCTGTCACAGATAACACAGTCTTTGTCACCAATAATCCCAAACTTGAATAGTGCTTTTATTTCATATAAGACTTTATTTCAACAACAGGAAGCAGGCAAGTTCTCCAAAAACACCCTGTGTTCCTTTGTTGTATATCTTACCACAGAGAAATGGGAACGCATCTTCAAATAGATTCCATGTTGAAATGCGTATAAAAGAAAAAACTCTGTATCTTTATTTTTCACAACTCTCCTAAGACATTTTAGTCTGAGCCAAAGTTTCTTTAGATAAGTTATCATTGAATGGGTACAGAGAAGCTCCCAGGGATGTGTCCTTCTGGAATATCATCTCCATACTTCCTGGCACGGGGACTAGTACTTGGAAAGCAGTAGATGGCCCATGAATGTTTGCTGAATGAAGGATGAATGTTTACAGGGCCCTTGGACTCTTAGGGTGGGGAAAAGACCAAAGCAATATTTTTAAACAAGGCAAAGTAAGTCAGTTTTATTTTGTTTTCTTTTTTTCCCCAAAGGAGTTATTCTTGTCCTCCAAAAAAGAAATAAAGAATATTTAGGATTTTTACCTCCAATTGAAATTTCTTCAGTAATTCATCAACACCACACTTGAAGCCAAAGCATTTGCTTCAGGGTTGAATTCAGAAGCTGATTCCACAAAAAATCAACCTCAAATATAGCATCTTCTGCTTCAAACAACTCTGTGCAATGCCACAAAAACAGAGGACAGTCCTTGGAGGATATGCTATCTGAAAGCTAAAAGCTTTACCCTTTTCTTTATTTCTGTTGTTTACTTAAATTGCTTGGTAAAAGATTTATCCACCAGTTCTTCCTGGTGTAAATTTAATAGCCCAGATATTAAAACCATCAAGTTCGAGGTTAGAGAGGAAAATGCCAACCTTGCTTCTTAATGACAGCAGCCCACCCAAAGATGCTTAAACACCATCAACAGTATCCTTGATGCTTTAACAAGGGTACTTAAAAAGCAATTAAGTATGCCAATCTCAGGCTGAAAACAATTTTAAAATAACACATGCATTAAGTCCCTGCTTCTTGACAAAGTAGTGATTTGCACTACATGATTTAGATACTGTGCATCGTTACAGCCATTTCCACAAGGCAGGGAAGTGCGTGCTAAGGAAGATTCATGCTATTGTAAGTTCGGTTCTTTCTCCCCCGTTAAAAAACAAAACTGCAAACAATCGACTCTTAACAGTTTTGAGTAACTACCAAAAACTTCACCACTATAGGAAACGTTGATATTAGCTAAGAGCTAAAACTTAATATTTATTGGCCTTTGACTATTAAGATACAGGAAATTGGAGGATAGAAGGCAGCAGGATGGAAAAAAGAGGTGCAGGTAAAGACTTTGCACTAAGGAACTTTCCTCCAAGAGGGTACATTTGAGTTGAAGTTGTGCCAAAGGTCACAGATGGTGTCAAACACTATTGCATCCTCAGCAACCGTAACTGGGGAGGACGGGTGGTAGCTAAGTTCAGGACGTTGAACTGGAGGACAATGACAAGTTGGCTACCACCTGGACAGCTGAGCCTACACAGTAGCGTGGATTGTAAGGCCCGCCAAGAGGTACTTCCCATCCTAGGGCTGAGGCGCAGCCCACGGCTGATTGAGGGAGATCCATTTAGCAGTGGATAGTACAAGGCAAGGAATGCGATGGCGAACAGGAAGGAGCAACTCTAGGTAAGGCGTTCCACAGCCAGGTCCTTTGGTCAAGCCAAGACCATGCGGATATAATGGTATCTGAAGACTTTACACTTTTCTGGAACCAGTGTGTCTGGGCAATCATCAAAGGTTTGGGGTTCCACTTGTTTTCTCAAAACTGTCCTGGTAAGATGATTACAACCCCTTTCTCAGATGGGAGAATTTGACATCAACAAAGCCTGCTTCTTTCCTGTTCAATGTAGACAGTGCTTCAGGCTCTGAGAGCCACTTTAAAAATGCCCAGATGTTTTTAATAGAAAGCAGTCATAGCTGCATAGCGTATCGTCAACAAAATCAGAGGCAATAGGGTGAAGGTGTTAGGAACACAGGCAGTGGGGCCACACAAACTGGGTTCTACCACGTACTAGCTGTGTGACTTTGGGCAAGGTAATTAATCTCTCTGAGCCTGATCTGTAAAATTAGGACAACAAGTAATTTGAGGATTAAATGAGGTAAACCATGTTAAGAATTTAGCACAGTCCTTGACACCATGGGCCATCCAGGAGTGGTTACTGTTGTTGTTATTATCAGACAGCAAAATGCTACACTGGACAAGAGCTAGAATCATATTTGGGCCTCAAAAGGCATAATCTTCCCAGTGTGAGCCACAGCTATTTTTCCACCTCAAAATCTGTTTTGGAATATAGCAAGGAAAAAATAAATAATTGACTAAATGTTGAATCTTCTGATTCTGAGCATTTTTCATTTTCCTGTGGCCTCTGCCCCATGTTCCAACTATTTCTAGATTGCTCTCCTTAGAAGCAGTTTGGTATGTACTCTAGAGAAGTATTTGTTTTAATACAAGTTCAAACCAAATGTAATTAGTAAAACAAGCTTCTGGGAGAAAAAAAATTGTATTGTGCATTCAATGCCAGTTTTCAAATTATTCATTTGGTTGATGCCTCTTATGCAGATAATTAAGAAATAACTGCACCCTGAGTGTAGACATTCAGAAATTAAAATGTGTATATTGTCCACTCTAATGAGACAATACCTACCCCGTGAGGAAAAAGTCACTCTACTTGGAATGCTCATAATTACTTTAACCTGAGTCATTCCCACTGGTAAGTTATTAAATTCCTAAGTGCTGGTTCTATCAAAATGTGTTTCTTCTCAAAGTAAGGTGATATACAACTGGGGCCTTGAAGGAAAGGTAAGTTTTGTATAGGAAAATAAATATAGAGAAGGAAAGAAGATCAGAGGCAGAAAGAAAAGGAAGAGTAGAAGATGGAGAGGGAGAAGGCTAGATGGTGGTCAGGCCTGACGGTGGCTATAGGTCCCAGAACCCCAACCAGGAAAGGTAGCAGGCTATTCATCATGCATCCTTTTACAAGTAGCTGTACCTGGTTCCTGAACAATGCTGAATAATATCTAGGGGCTGCACATCAAAATAAAATAAGTCCCAGACAACCAGATACCAGAAAGAGATTATTTCTTGAATGGCCCCTGAGATTCCAGGTTTAGGGACAGTTCTATGATAATTATCCAAGAAGCTGAATACAAGTTTCCCCACTCTCCGAAAGTAAAGATTTCCTATCAAAACTTTCATAAGCAGAAATGGTGTAAAGCAAGAATCAATTACCTTAAGACACATCTTGCTGACAGAGACGCACAAAATAAATGGAGATAAAGCACAGATACAGACACAAAGGGATGGCAGCTTGACGCTGAGATGCAGGGTGTAGTTCCTGGGGAAGGAGCTTGTGGTGCCACTCTCGCCGCTCGAGATGGGGTACATGCTGCCTCTATAATGGCTCACTGCAAAAAAACACTGATGCTATTTTCACTTTTCACCGTTTTTTGTAAAAGCACAAATACTCCTCAGATTTCTTTTAGTTAACAAAAACAGGTACTAATGTAGGTCTTTTGTAGAAGTGACGTGGCACAAAGGGAACTTCTGAAAAGCAAGGGATACCTGTATGTATTATTATTCTGGACCCTGAATACTTCATTCTCTTAGACTTTCTTTGATCTTGGGTCTTGGCTTTGTGTCCAACTGCCAAGGGGTTTAGGTAAAAGTGAAAGAGAGCTTCCTTACAGCTACTGAAGAGGTAGCTGGAGTAGTAGGTGGGCTAGGAGAGTGAGGAAAATGGGAATTTGAAGGCTGTCTAAGTTTCAGAGCTCAGGGACAAGGCTCTTTCCATTGCACATTATTTTAATAAGTTTAGAAAAATGGTTGTGTTTCAACAAAGCACTGTGGAAACATACAGTATTCTTTCTCAGTCATGGTACATACAGGTAGAGAGGACATTTGTTTTTAAATGTCCAGTCACATAAATTAACTGGAGCTCCAGACTTTAATTTTGAAGGAAAACTAGACTGGATCTAAATAATTGAAGACAAGCAGAGAAAACATCTTAATAAAACTTCATAATTTGACTCGCAGTTCCTTGAGCCATTAGTGCTTACTCTTATTAGGTACATGATTACCAAGTGATTGGTGAGTATCAGTTAATAACCTGAACATTTATAGGGCCTTTTTACCTAGCTGAAAGCTGATTGTTTATTAGAACTACTTTCATCCATTTTCCCCAACCTGAATTGCCCATTCATCCTCTGTTATTTTCTATCTTTTTAAAATATTATTTTTATATTACAATGCATGCCCCCAAAAATGCCATACGTTTGTATGGTGCACTTCACAGAGAACTTTCACAATAACTATTGAATCTATATTATTTAGCTTCAATTTTAAATTAAATCTGTCACTGTAAATCCCTAGAAGATAGTGGTCGAATTTATGTAAATTCTCTTGATACAGTTCATAATCAATAATACTTTTGATGATGATGCTTTTTTTTAGGTAAAGATATATCTGATTTTTAAAATGTACCATAAGCAAAGCCTTTTCAACTCTGTTCACAACATAAATTTAACCACAGAGGAAAGAGTGGTTAATATTAATGAGGAAGATGAATGAACCAGACCAAGGCAGCCAAGACTGTTCAATATTTGCAATTCTATACTTTACATTTGTTAAAAAGTTTAATTAATTTGGTGAATAAGTGAGCTGTGGGCAAGTCACTTACTAGTTCTCTGAAACCAGTTTGCCTTGAAATTATTAAGAGATGTTTAATTGATTTAACTTGAACTAAGAGGACAAGGCTGAAACACTTTGCATCAAAACAGAAGCTTCACTAAAATGATTTGATGTACCCTGAGCCCTATAAGCTGAAAAGAAGATGAACAAAAGCACATTAACCCTAACTGCCTGGTCCAGAAAGCCTCCTGAATGAGATGGGACCAACCAAGGAACTCTGATTTAGTTGCTGCTGCTGTCACCTTACATAACTTTACATGTTATTTCTGCAAACACTTAATAGCTATACCAAAGACCAATTCCCCCAAATGGGTACAAATCCAAAACAATTTTCATTTCTTTATTGTACGAACTAACAGACTGAGTGTATTTCTTACATGAAATATAATTGTTATCATCATTTATATTTTATATTTTATTTAATTTTAATGGCAATATATTCACAAGGTACAAGAATCAAATAATATATAAAAATATACAGTAAGAAGTATCATACTCACCCCACTTCCCATCACCACTCCAACAGGTAATCACTTTTATTAATTTCTTCTAATCATTTTAGAGTTTCTTTGGCTCTAGAAGCAAACATGAATATGTATTTTTATTTCCTTTTCTTTTTTCCACAAAAGGTTGCATGTTATATAGTCTGCTGTACACTTTTTTTTTTAACTTAACGATGTAGTTTATCCTGGAGATCTTTTCATATCAATTTTTCTTTGGTTTTGGTTTTTGTTTTTAACGGCTATATGCTATTCCATTGTATGAATATGCCATAGTTGGTTTTTTTTTTTAAACTATGTCCTTGTTGATTTACATTTGGGTTGTTTCCAATCTTTTGCTACTGCAAACAGTGCTTCAGTGAGTAACCTTGTTCATTCATTGCAATGTTTATTCTAAGGCCATGCTTGTGAATGTTTTAATCATCACAGCCATTTTATATATTACCATTTCATAACATTTAAGCATGGCTAAATAGATGCAGCCATGGGAACATAATAAGAACCAGAAGAAACAAGCACCTTTACGCTGTGACCTACATCTTATGTATCAGATGCTAGATGCAAACTACCAACCTCATTAAGGGCTAGAGTCCTCATATTCATTATTTCCTCTTTTGACAAAAAATTTTTTTTTAATTTTTAAGAATTCATGGGTCAGGCTCTGTTCTAAGCACTGGAGATACTGCAGTAAATAAAGGTGGCAAAGTCCTAATTTTATGGTACTTATACCCTAGTCGAGAGATGCAGAAAATTTATAAATAAATACATAGCAGCAGCCTTTCTCTCTCACAAAAACCAGAGGAGACCAGGTACAGGTTAAAATTTAGAAGGTCCTGGTGAGTAAATTGCCCTTCATGTCCATAGTTTAGAAAGAGACAAGCAGTTGCCATTAAACCTCTGGCTTCCCTAGAGCTGTGACTCATACATTTTTTAATTATTTGTGGACAAATTTTATCTTGCCTGTTTATGGTCACACTCCCAATTGAGAAAACTCCATATTATAGAAATGTTGATTCTCAAAATTAATCTATACAAATATATGCAATTCCACTCAAAACCTCAACAGGATTTTTCATAGAACTTGACCAACTGATTTTAAAGTTCACCTTGCCCTACCTGATATGAAATATACTATAAAGCTGTAATAATTAAAACAGTATGCTACTGGTGAAGAAACATTGATGGGCAAGGATAGAAAGTCTATAAACATTCTAATATGTACAAGAGAATTTAATACTAAATTGACTGAAACTGCTGTTTTTAGAGATCATAAATGGCTGAAAATTGCCAATTGTGTATGGTACAGTCAAAGGTACGATAACATTTTACATAGGGTAACATTTTACATAGATAAAAGACAAATTAGCCCCCAAAATCGACTGTCCATTTTGGGAGAGGGGAAATTTGGTTAGATCCTTATCTCATACCAAGCATAAAAATAAGTTATTTTATCAATTGTATTAACAATGTAAATATTAGAAGTATGTACAAAAATATATATTAGTTAAGGTATTTAGTGGCTGTAACAGATAAATCCCCAAATCTCAGCAGCTTAAAAGTCATGCAAAAGTCAAAACACATGTTTCTGATTGTGTAGCTCTTCTCCAAGAGGTGATTCCGATTCTAACACTTTCCATATTGTGGTTCCACCATCTTCAATATATAGCTCCCCATTTCTCCCTGGGGGTTATATTCCTTACACACAACCAAAAGGAAAAATAGTATAAAAGATCGCACAGGCAAGTCATGGAAAATGGCACACATTCCATTAGCCTCTGTCCACATTCTGTCAGCCAGAACTCAATAGCACAGCCACACCCAGTTGCAAGGAAGGTTGGAATATAAAGTCTGGCTATGTGCTCAGAAGGAAAAGGGAAAGAGTTGACTGAACAGCTAGCCTGTGTCCACTTCATCTATACATTTTTATGCGGAGGAAAACTAGGAGCATATGTTTGTGGGCTTGTGGTAAGGAAGATTTTCTTAGGCCAAAAGTGAAAAAATGAAAGATTGGCAGACTTGACTTCATAAAGCATAAAAACCTAACCATAAAAGACACCATAAGCAAAGTTTAAAGGACAAATGAGAAACAGGAAGAAAATATTTATAACATATAAAGCAAAAGATTAACATTGCAGAATACAAAAGTTACAAATGACCAATAAATATGTGAAAAAGTGCTCAATCTCACTAGAAATCAGTGAAATTCTACTTTAAAATGAGGAAAGGATATTTTTTACCCATCAGATTTGTAAAAAATCTCTAAATGTTTAAAATATCCAGCAATTCCTCTTCTAAATATCTATCTTAGAGAAATGCTTCCCAAAATGTTCAAAGTGAAATGAAGAATTTTGTTGTATCATTTACAATAATAAAAAATTGGAAACTACATAAATGTTCATAAAGAAAAGAATGGTTAAATAAACTTCACTACATCAATATAATGGAATATTATGCAGTAATTTTTTATGTAGATATAGACACACAACATGGAAAGTTCTCCAAATATACACTAAGTGAAAAAATAAGTCACAGAACAATATATACAACATGGTCCTAATTTTGCATATATATGTATATGATTCCTATATGAATATTTAACTGTAAATGTGTGGAAAATAAAATATTAAATATCCTGAAGGATACACACCAACCTGATAAGTGGTTTTTCCCCAAGGAGGGAAGCGAAATGACAAAACAGGAGGGAAGATTAAAGGGGATATTTTCCTTATATAATCTGTTTTCTTTGAATTTTATTAGAAGTATATAATGTATTACTTGTTTTTTTTAATTTCAAAATATTTTATTTTCTTTTATACTATAAAATACTATACACAAATACTATACACAAAAATTTTCTAAAACTAGAGCAATATAACTGAACACGCTTGCTTGTATTTTTATTGAGATATAATTGACATATAACATGAGTTTCCAATGTTTAACATAATAATTTGGTATTTTTATATATTGAAAAATAATCAAAATAAGTCTAGTTAATATCCATCACCATACTTAGTTAAAATTTTTTTCTTGTGATGAGACTTTTTAAAAAAACTTTTAATTGAAGTATAGTTGATTTACAATGTCATGTTAGTTTCAGGTATACAGCACAGTGATTCAGTTAGACCCATATATATATTTTTTTCAGTTTCTTTTCCCTTGTAGGCTATTATAAAATATTGACTATAGTTTCCTGTGCTCTACAATAGATCCTTGTTTGTTATCTATTTTATATATAATAGTGTGTATATGTTAATCCCATCCTCCTAATATATCCCTCCCCCATAACCATAAATTTCTCTGGATATATGCCCAGGAGTAGGATTGCAGGATCATATGGTAACTCTAATTTTAGTTTTTTAAGGAACCTCCACACCGTTATCCATAGTGGCTATACCAGTTTACATTCCCACCAATAGTGTAGGAGGGTTCCTTTTTCTCCATATCCTCTCCAGCATTTATTATTTGCAGACTTTTTGATGATGACCATTCTGACCAGAGTGAGGTGATACCTCATTGCAGTTTTGATTTGCATTTCTCTAATAATTAGTGCTGTTGAGCATTTTTTCATGTGCCTGTTGGCCATCTATATGTCTTCTTTGGAGAAATGTCTATTTAGGTCTTCTGCCCATTTTTTGACTGGGTTGTTTGTTTTTTTGATATTGAGCTGTACAACCCATTTGTACATTTGGAAATTAATCCCTTGTTGGTCGCATCATTTGCAAATATTTTCTCCCATTCTGTAGGTTCTCCTTTCATTTTGTTTATGGTTTCCTTTGCTATGCAAAACTTTTAAGTTTAATTTGGTTCCATTTGTTTGTTTGTTTGTTTTGAACTTTTATTTTTTTTATACAGCAGGTTTTATTAGTTATCTATTTTGTACATATTAGTGTATATACGTCAATCTCAAGCTCCCAGTTCATCCCACCACCACCACCCCCCTGCCCCCACTTTCCCCCCTTGGTGTCCCTACGTTTGTTCTCTACATCTGTGTCTCTATTCCTGCCTTGCAAACCAGTTCAGCTGTACCATTTTTCTAGATTCCACATATATGCGTTGATATACGATATTTGTTTTTCTCTTTCTGACTAACTTCACTCCCTATGACCGTCTCTAGGTCCATCCACGTCTCTACAAATGACCCAATTTCGTTCCTTTTTATGGCTGGGTAATATTGCATCGTATATATGTACCACATCTTCTTTATTCATTCGTCTGTTGGTGGGCATTTAGGTTGCTTCCATGACCTGGCTATTGTAAATAGTGCTGCAATGAACATTGGGGTGCATGTGTCTTTTTGAATTATGGTTTTCTCTGGGTATATGCCCAGTAGTGGGATTTCTGGGTCATATGGTAATTCTATTTTTAGTTTTTTAAGGAACCTCCATACTGTTCTCTATAGTGGCTGTATCAACTTACATTCCCACCAACAGTGCAAGAGGATTCCCTTTTCTCCACACCCTCTCCAGCATTTGTTGTTTGTAGATTTTCTGATGATGCCCATTCTGACTGGTGTGAGGTGATACCTCATTGTAGTTTTGATTTGCATTTCTCTAATAATTAATGATGTTGAGCAGCTTTTCATGTGTCTCTTGGCCATCTGTATGTCTTCTTTGGAGAAATGTCTATTTAGGTCTTCTGCCCATTTTTGGATTGGGTTGTTTGTTTTTTTAATATTGAGCTGCATGAGCTGTTTATATATTTTGGAGATTAATCCTTTGTCCATTGATTCGCTTGCAAATATTTTCTCCCATTCTGAGGGTTGTCTTTTCGTCTTGTTTATAGTTTTCTTTGCTGTGCAAAAGCTTTTAAGTTTGATTAGGTCCCATTTGTTTATTTTTGTTTGTATTTCCATTACTCTAGGAGACGGATCCAAAAACATATTGCTGCGATTTATGTCAAAGAGTGTTCTGTCTATGTCTTCCTCTAGGAGTTTTATAGTATCCAATCTTACATTGTGATGGAACATTTTAGGAAGTGCAAAATAATAATTTGACTCTGGTTTCTTATTCTACATGTAAGGAACTTGGAAGTTGCCACTCCCTTCTAACAAGTAAAAAGCAGAACATACTGAAACATAAATAACTCTTCTAGGATTTCTTAGAAAGATGAGGACACAGAGCAAATAGCTACCCACAAGACTGAAGACACAGACAGGTGAATACAGGGAGTCACTGCTTACTAGAGCAGACTCATAAGTGGAAACCTCCAAAGGAACAGTGCCAGGTAAGAAAATCTGAACTGTAATTGACAAGTTGCTATAGGCTAGGTATGGACAAGTCTGAGAGTAAAACATCAGGGGACCCAGTCACAGGGAGAATTTTGTAAGATTTACCCCAGGAGCTCTACCAGGTCCTCACAGTAAATTAAGAGGAAAATCCCCTCATGCTCTGGCAATGGGAAGGAAAAAGGAACCATATTGAAATATGCCAGGGACTTCCCTGGTGGTCCAGTGGTTAAGACTCCACACTCTCAATGCAGGGGGCCCGGGTTCGATCCCTGGTCAGGGAACTAGATCCCACATGCTGCCACTAAGAGCCCACATGCCGCAACTAAAAGATCCCACATGCCACACCTAAAGATCCCGCATGCCACAACAAAGATCCTGCACACAGCAACGAAGATCCTGCATGCCGCAACTAAGACCCAGTGCAGCCAAATAAATAAATATTTTTTAAAAAGAAAAAGGAAAAAGAAATATGCCAGAACATTTTGTTCTTCTTAACAAGGCCTGCCCTCAGGGGAAACTTAGTTAACCAGAATCTAACCTGCTGGAGTATTATCACCTCCTTCCTGAGTCAGCTCTAGCCTTCCACATGGGAGAAGAGAAATACCCAACTCCAGCCCAACTCAAACTACAGAAAATCAAAGCTAAAGGAAAAAATCCTGAAAGAAGCCAGAGGGGGGGGAAAAAAAACACCTTACTTACAGAGGGGAAATGATAAGAATTAAACTCGATTTCTCAGGAACCAGGCAAGCAAGAAGAGAGTGGAGTGAAATATTTAAAGTGTTGAGAGAGAAAAGTCACCAACCTAAAATTCTGTACCCTGCAAAATTATCCTTCAAACATGAAGGAGAAATAAAGACTTTCTTAGACAAACAAAAATTGAGAAAATGTGTTGCTAGTAGACCTGACTTGCAAGAAATGTTAAAAGTTTTTTAGAGAGAAAGAAAATATGTCAGAAACTCTGATCTACATAAAGTAAGGAAGAGCACTGAAGAAGGAATAGTGAAAGTAAAATAGAAACTATATTATTGAGGTATAATTGAACATTAGTTTCATGTATACAGTGTAATGATTTGTTATTTGTATATATTGCAAAATGATCACCACAGTAAGTCCAGTTAACATTCATCCCCATCATGATGAGAACTTTCAAGATCCACTCTCCCAGCTACTTTCAAATATGCAATATAGTACTATTAACTATAGTCAGCATTCTGTACATTACATCCCCATGACTTATTCATTTTATAACTGGAAATTTGTACCTTTTGATCCCCTTCACCCATTTTTATTATTCTTAATTGATCTAACGGATAAATTTTTTTGTTCCAAATAATAATAGCAAAAGTGTATTCAGTTATGTATATATATATATATGCTTGTATATGCCTATATATAGTCATATATATATGTATGTATGTATATATGTGTTGTGTATATATATATAGATATATATATATGAATGACAGCAATGATACTAGGGATAGGAGGAAAGAATTAATATTATTTTGTTATTATAAGGTACTCATCCTACCTATAAATGGGAATAGTGTTATCTGAAAGTGGACATGAATTCGTTGTAAGTGTATATTGCAAACTCTAGGGAAACCACTAAAGAAAAATAAAAAAAGAAGTATAACTGATACGCTAAGAAGGAAGAGGAAATGTAATCATATAAAATGCTCAATTAAAACCACAAAAAGCAGAAAAAAGAGTGGAAGAAAAAATGGGAACAAAGAACAAGGGGAACATATAAAAAACAGTAACAAATATGGTAGTCATTAATCCAAATATACCAATAATCACTTTGAATACCAATAGCCTAAATGCACCAATTAAAAAATAGGAATTGTCAGAGTGGATCAAACACACAACCCAACTATATGTTGTCTACAAGAAATCCACTCTAAATATAAAGACACATACAGATTAAAATTACTTCAATGGAGAAAAATATACCATGCTAACACTAATCAAAGTAAAGCAGAAGTGGTTATATTAATGTCAGACAGAGCAGACTTCAAAGTAGAGAGTTATCAGGGGACTTCCCTGGTGGTGCAGTGGTTAAGAATCCGCCTGCCAGAGGGAGGGGCAAGATGGCGGAAGAGTAAGACGCGGAGATCACCTTCCTCCCCACAGATACATGAGAAATACATCTACACGTGGAACTGCTCCTACAGAACACCCACTGAACGCTGGCAGAAGACGTCAGACCTCCCAAAAGTGTGGATGAAAGGCTCTTGGTGCTCCAGCCAGGCATCAGGGCTGTGCCTCTGAGGTGGGAGAGCCAACTTCAGGACACTGGTCCACAAGAGACCTCCCAGCTCCACGTAATACCAAACGGTGAAAATCTCTCAGAGATCTCCATCTCAACATCAAGACCCAGCTTCACTCAATGACCAGCAAGCTACAGTGCTGGACACCCTATGCCAAACAACTAGCAAGACAGGAACACAGCCCCATCCATTAACAGAGAGGCTGCCTAAAATCATAATAAGGCCACAGACACCCCAAAACACACCACCAGACGTGGACGAGCCCACCAGAAAGACAACATCCAGCCTCATCCACCAGAACACAGGCACTAGTTCCCTCCACCAGGAAACCTACACAACCCACTGAACCAACCTTAGCCACTGGGGACAGATACCAAAAACAACGGGAACTACGAACCTGCAGCCTGTGAAAAGGAGACCCCAAACACAGTAAGATAAGCAAAATGAGAAGACAGAAAAACACACAGCAGATGAAGGAGCAGGGTCAAAACACACCAGACCTAACAAATGAAGAGGAAATAGGTAGTCTACCTGAAAAAGAATTCAGAATAATGATAGTAAGGATGATCCAAAGTCTTGGAAATAGAATAGACAAAATGCAAGAAACATTTAACAAGGACGTAGAAGAACTAAAGAGGAACCAAGCAACGATGAAAAGCACAATAAATGAAATTAAAAATACTCTAGATGGGATCAATAGCAGAATAACTGAGGCAGAAGAACGGATAAGTGACCTGGAAGATAAAATGGTGGAAATAACTACTGCAGAGAAGAATAAAGAAAAAAGAATGAAAAGAACTGAGGACAGTCTCAGAGACCTCTGGGACAACATTAAACGCACCAACATTCGAATTATAGGGGTCCCAGAAGAAGAAGAGAAAAAGAAAGGGACTGAGAAAATATTTGAAGAGATTATAGTTGAAAACTTCCCTAATATGGGAAAGGAAATAGTTAATCAAGTCCTGGAAGCACAGAGAGTCCCATACAGGATAAATCCAAGGAGAAACACACCAAGACACATATTAATCAAACTATTCAAAATCAAATATAAAGAAAACATATTAAAAGCAGCAAGGGAAAAACAACAAATAACACACAAGGGCATCCCCATAAGGTTAACAGCTGATCTTTCAGCAGAAACTCTGCAAGCCAGAAGGGAGTGGCAGGATATACTTAAAGTGATGAAGGAGAAAAACCTGCAACCAAGATTACTCTACCCAGCAAGGATCTCATTCAGATTTGATGGAGAAATTAAAACCTTTACAGACAAGCAAAAGCTGAGAGAGTTCAGCACCACCAAACCAGCTTTACAACAAATGCTAAAGGAACTTCTCTAGGCAAGAAACACAAGAGAAGGAAAACACCTACAATAACAAACCCAAAACATTTAAGAAAATGGGAATAGGAACATACATATTGATAATTACCTTAAATGTAAATGGATTAAATGCTCCCACCAAAAGACACAGACTGGCTGAATGGATACAAAAACAAGACCCATATATATGCTGTCTACAAGAGACCCACTTCAGACCTAGAGGCACATACAGACTGAAAGTGAGGGGATGGAAAAAGATATTCCATGCAAATGGAAATCAAAAGAAAGCTGGAGTAGCAATTCTCATATCAGACAAAATAGACTTTAAAATAAAGACTATTACAAGAGACAAAGAAGGACACTATATAATGATCAAGGGATCGATCCAAGAGGAAGGTATAACAATTGTAAATATTTATGCACCCAACATAGGAGCACCTCAATACGTAAGGCAAATACTAACAGCCATAAAAGGGGAAATCGACAGTAACACAATCATAGTAGGGGACTTTAACACCCCACTTTCACCAATGGACAGATAATCCAAAATGAAAATAAATAAGGAAACACAAGCTTTAAATGATACATTAAACAAGATGGACTTAATTGATATTTATAGGACATTCCACCCAAAAACAACAGAATACACATTTTTCTCAAGTGCTCATGGAACATTCTCCAGGATAGATCATATCTTGGGTCACAAATCAAGCCTTGGTAAATTAAAAAAAATTGAAATCGTATCAAGTATCTTTTCCGACCACAACGCTATGAGACTAGATATCAATTACAGGAAAAGATCTGTAAAAAATACAAACACATGGAGGCTACACAATACACTACTTAATAACGAAGTGATCACTGAAGAAATCAAAGGGGAAATCAAAAAATACCTAGAAACAAATGACAATGGAGACACGACGATCCAAAACCTATGGGATGCAGCAAAAGCAGTTCTAAGAGGGAAGTTTATAGCAATACAAGCCTACATCAAGAAACAGGAAACATCTCGAATAAACAACCTAACCTTGCACCTAAAGCAATTAGAGAAAGAAGAACAAAAAAACCCCAAAGCTAGCAGAAGGAAAGAAATCATAAAGATCAGATCAGAAATAAATGAAAAAGAAATGAAGGAAACAATAGCAAAAATCAATGAAACTAAAAGCTGGTTCTTTGAGAAGATAAACAAAATTGATAAACCATTAGCCAGACTCATCAAGCGAAAAAGGGAGAAGACTCAAATTAATAGAATTAGAAATGAAAAAGGAGAAGTAACCACGGACACTGCAGAAATACAAACGATCCTGAGAGATTACTACAAGCAACTCTATGCTAATAAAATGGACAACCTGGAAGAAATGGACAGATTCTTAGAAATGCACAACCTGCCGAGACTGAACCAGGAAGAAATAGAAAATATGAACAGACCAATCACAAGCACTGAAATTGAAACTGTGATTAAAAATCTTCCAACACACAAAAGCCCAGGACCAGATGGCTTCACAGGCGAATTCTATCAAACATTTAGAGAAGAGCTAACACTTATCCTTCTCAAACTCTTCCAAAATATTGCAGAGGGAGGAACACTCCCAAACTCATTCTACGAGGCCACCATCACCCTGATACCAAAACCAGGCAAAGATGTCACAAAGAAAGAAAACTACAGGCCAATATCACTGATGAACATAGATGCAAAAATCCTCAACAAAATACTAGCAAACAGAATCCAACAGCACATTAAAAGGATCATACACCATGATCAAGTGGGGTTTATTCCAGGAATGCAAGGATTCTTCAATATACGCAAATCAATCAACGTGATACATCATATCAACAAATTGAAGGAGAAAAACCATATGATCATCTCAATAGATGCAGAGAAAGCTTTCAACAAAATTCAACACCCATTTATGATAAAAGTCCTGCAGAAAGTAGGCATAGAGGGAACTTTCCTCAACATAATAAAGGCCGTATATGACAAACCCACAGCCAACATTGTCCTCAATGGTGAAAAACTGAAACCATTTCCACTAAGATCAGGAACAAGACAAGGTTGCCCACTCTCACCACTATTATTCAACATAGTTTTGGAAGTGTTAGCCACAGCAATCAGAGAAGAAAAAGAAATAAAAGGAATCCAAATCGGAAAAGAAGAAGTAAAGCTGTCACTGTTTGCAGATGACATGATACTATACATAGAGAATCCAAAAGATGCTACCAGAAAACTACTAGAGCTAATCAATGAATTTGGTAAAGTAGCAGGATACAAAATTAATGCACAGAAATCTCTTGCATTCCTGTATACTAATGATGAAAAATCTGAAAGTGAAATTAAGAAAACACTCCCGTTTACCATTGCAACAAAAAGAATAAAATACCTAGGAATAAACCTACCTAAGGAGACAAAAGACCTGTATGCAGAAAATTATAGGACACTGATGAAAGAAATTAAAGATGATACAAACAGATGGAGAGATATACCATGTTCTTGGATTGGAAGAATCAACATTGTGAAAATGACTCTGCTACCCAAAGCAATCTACAGATTCAATGCAATCCCTATCAAACTACCACTGGCATTTTTCACAGAACTAGAACAAAAAATTTCACAATTTGTATGGAAACACAAAAGACCCCGAATAGCCAAAGCAATCTTGAGAACGAAAAATGGAGCTGGAGGAATCAGGCTCCCTGACTTCAGACTATATTACAAAGCTACAGTAATCAAGACAGTTTGGTACTGGCATAGAAACAGAAATATAGATCAATGGAACAGGATAGAAAGCCCAGAGATAAACCCACGCACATATGGTCACCTTATCTTTGATAAAGGAGGCAAGCATATACAGTGGAGAAAAGACAGCCTCTTCAATAAGTGGTGCTGGGAAAATTGGACAGGTACATGTAAAAGTATGAAATTAGAACACTCCCTGACACCATACACAAAAATAAACTCAAAATGGATTAAAGACCTAAGTGTAAGGCCAGACACTATCAAACTCTTAGAGGAAAACATAGGCAGAACACTCTATGACATAAATCACAGCAAGATCCTTTTTGACCCAGGTCCTAGAGAAATGGAAATAAAAACACAAATAAACAAATGGGACCTAATGAAACTTAAAAGCTTTTGCACAGCAAAGGAAACCATAAACAAGACCAAAAGACAACCCTCAGAATGGGAGAAAATATTTGCAAATGAAGCAACGGACAAAGGATTAATCTCCAAGATTTACAAGCAGCTCATGCAGCTCAATAACAAAAAAACGAACAACCCAATCCAAAAATGGGCAGAAGACCTAAATAGACATTTCTCCAAAGAAGAGATAAAGATTGCCAACAGACACATGAAAGAATGCTCAACATCATTAATCATTAGAGAAATGCAAATCAAAACTACAATGAGGTATCATCTCACACCGGTCAGAATGGCCATCATCAAAAAATCTAGAAACAATAAATGCTGGAGAGGGTGTGGAGAAAAGGGAACACTCTTGCACTGTTGGTGGGAATGTAAATTGATACAGCCACTATGGAGAACAGTATGGAGATTCCTTAAAAAACTAAAAATAGAACTACCATATGACCCAGCAATCCCACTACTGGGCATATACCCTGAGAAAACCATAATTCAGAAAGAGTCATGTACCAAAATATTCATTGCAGCTCTGTTTACAATAGCCAGGACATGGAAGCAACCTAGGTGTCCATCATCGGATGAATGGATAAAGAAGATGTGGCACATATATACAATGGAATATTACTCAGCCATAAAAAGAAATGAAATGGAGGTGTTTGTAATGAGGTGGATGGAGTTAGAGTCTGTCATACAGAGTGAAGTAAGTCAGAAAGAGAAAAACAAATACAGTATGCTAACACATATATATGGAATCTAAGGAAAAAAAAAAAAGAGGTCATGAAGAACCTAGTGGCAAGATGGGAATAAAGACACAGACCTACTAGAGAATGGACTTGAGGATATGGGGAGGGGGAGGGGTGAGATGTGACAGGGTGAGAGAGTGTCATGGACATACATACACTACCAAATGTAAAATAGCTAGCTAGTGGGAAGCAGCCGCATAGCACAGGGATATCAGCTCGGTGCTTTGTGACCACCTAGAGGGGTGGGATAGGGAGGGTGGGAGGGAGGGAGATGCAAGAGGGAAGAGATATGGGAACATATGTATATGTATAACTGATTCACTTTGTTATAAAGCAGAAGCTAACACACCATTGTAAAGCAATTATACTTCAATAAAGATGTTTAAAAAAAAAAAAAAAAAGAATCCGCCTGCCAATGCAGGGGACATGGGTTCAATCCCTGGTCTGGGAAGATCCCACATGCCATGGAGCAACTAAGCCCATGTGCTACAACTACTGAGCCTGCTGTCTAGAGCCCGCGAGCCACAACCGCTGAGCCCGCACGCCACAACTACTGAAGCCGTGTGCCCTAGAGCCCATACTCCGCAACAAGAGAAGCTGCCGCAGTGAGAAGCCCACACACCACAACGAAGAGTAGTCCCCACTTGCCGTACTAGAAAAAGCCTGCACGCAGCAACTAAGACCCAACGCAGCCAAAAAATAAAATTAAAAAAAAGTCATGAGGGATAAAGAAGGGCATTACATAACAAGATAGGAGTCAATTCTCCGAGAACACATAACAATTCTTAACATGTATGTACCTAAAACAGAGCTGAAACTCTATGAGGCAAAAACTGATAGAACTGCGAGGAGAAATAGATGAATCCACTATCATAGTTGGAGGCTTCAACACCCCTCTCTCAGAAATAGACAGATCCCGTAGGCAGAAAATCAGGAAGGACGTAGTTAAACTCAACCATACTGTTAATCAACTGTATATAATTGACCTTCATGCAACAACAGCAGGACACACACATTTTTCTCAAGCTCACATAGAGCATTCACCAAGATAGACCACATTCTGGGCCATAAAACACATCTTAACAAATTTAAAAGAACAGAAATCATATAATGTCTGTTCTCAGACCACACTGGAATTAAACTAGAAATTAATAA
Organism: Eubalaena glacialis; assembly: GCF_028564815.1. Taxonomy (NCBI): domain Eukaryota; kingdom Metazoa; phylum Chordata; class Mammalia; order Artiodactyla; family Balaenidae; genus Eubalaena; species Eubalaena glacialis. The sequence continues at coordinate 84,191,226 of NC_083724.1, read as the reverse complement.
CAGAAATATACCTGGAAAATCCCAAAATACATGGAGGTTAAACAACACTCTTCTAAGTAGTACATAGGTCAAGGAAGAAATCTCAAGAGAAATTTTAAAATATTTTGAACTACATGAAAAAGAAAACAAAAATAATCAAAATTTGTGGGATGCAGCAAAATCACTGCTTAGGGGGAAATTTATAGCATTGAATACACATATTAGAAAAAAAGAAACATCTAAAATCAGCAATCTAAGTTTCCAACTGTGAAAACTACAAAAAGAAGAGTAAATTAAATCCAGAGTAAGCACAAGAAAAAAAATAATAAAAATTAGAGTAAAAAATCAATGAAATTGAAAACAGGATATCAACAGAGAAAATCAACAAAACCAAAAGGTAGTAAAATTGAAAAGATCAGTAAAATTGATAAGCCTCTTGCCAGGTTAACTAAGAAAAAAAAAAGGGGGGGGGGATACAAATTACCAATATTTGAAATGAAAGAGGGGACATTACTACAGACGCCATGGAAAAAAATATTAAAGGAATAATATGAACAACTCTATGCCCACAACTTTGATAACTTAGCTGAAATGGATCAATTCCTTGAAAGACACAATTTGCTAAAGCTCACACAAGAAGAAATAGATGATCTGGTAGGCCTGTATCTATTAAAGAAGTTGAATCCATAATAAATAACCTTCCAAAAAAGAAAACACCAGGACCAGATGGATTCACTGATGAATTCTACCAAACATTTAAGGAAGAAATTATACCAACTCTCTATAATCTCTTTCAGATGATAAAAGCAGAAGGAATGCTTCCTAACTCATTCTATGAGGCCAACATTACCCTAAAACCAAAACCAGTCAAAGACATTACAAGAAAAGAAAACCACAAACCAATATCCCTCATGAAAATAAATGCAAAAATCTCCAACAAAATATTAGCAAATCAAATCCAAAAAAATATAAAAATAATTCTGTACCACAATACCAATTCTGATGTGCAGGTTTTACCCCTACACCAAGCTATTCTCTGATACCAGCAGGGAATCCTACAGTTCAACTCAATTCTAAGACAACTCAATTCTGACACTATCTACCCAGGGATAGCATCAGATTCCACAAGTTAAGAGTTCAGTCCCACAATACTGCCCCCACTTCAGATGACAATTGTGAGTCCAGATTGTTACCTGTGCTTCCAACAGACAGACTATAAATAAGTTTCCCATGACCCCTTTCTTGGATTTGATTAATTTGCTAAAGCAGCTCACAGACCTCAGGAAACCAGTTTACTAACTAGATTACCAGTTTATTACAAAGGATATAACTCAGGAACAGCCAGATGGAAGAGATACATAGGGCAAGGTATGGGGAAGGGGCAAAGAACTTCCATGCTCTCTGAGCACACCACTCTTCCTAATTCTCCACATGTTTACCAATTCAGAAGCTCTCCAAACCCCCTCCTTTTGGGTTTTATGGAGGCTTCGTTATACAAACATGGTTGATCAAATCATTGGTCATTGGTGATTGAACTCAATCTCCAGCCCCTCTCTCCTCCCCAGAGGTCTGAAGGGTGGGACTGAAAATTCCAACCCTCTGATCACTTGGTTGCTTTCCTCGGCAACAAACCCCCACCCATCCTTAGGTGCTTTCCAAAAGTGATCTCATTAACATAACAAAAGTCACGCTTATCACTCTCATCACCTAGGAAATTCTGAAGGTTTTAGGATTTCTGTGGCAGAATAGGGACTAAGACCAAATATATATTTCTTATAAATCATAATATCACAACAACCAAGTAGGACTTATCCCAGGTATGCAAGTCTGATGCAACACTTGAAAATCAGTTAATGTAATCCATCACATCAACAGACTAAAAAAAGAAAAGAAAAGAAAAGAAAAGAAAAACCGGGCTTCCCTGCTGGCGCAGTGGTTAAGAATCCGCCTGCTAATGCAAGGGACACGGGTTCAAGCCCTGGTCCGGGAAGATCCCACATGCCGCAGAGCAACTAAGCCCGTGCGCCACAACTACTGAGCCTGTGCTCTAGAGCCCGCGAGCCACAACTACTGAAGCCGGTGTGCCTAGAGCCTGTGCTCTGCAACAAGAGAAGCCACCACAATGAGAAGCCCGCGCACCGCAACGAAGAGTAGCCCCCACTCACTGCAACTAGAGAAAGCCCACGCGCAGCAACGAAGACCCAACGCAGCCAAAAATAATAAATAAATAAATAAATTTATTAAAAAAAAAAAAAGAAAGAAAAACCACATGATTAAATCAATAGATGTAGAAAATCATTTGATAAAATCTAAACCCATTCATGACAAAAACTCTCAGGAAGCTAGGAATAGATGGAAACTTCCTCAAGTGGATAAAGATTATCTGTTAAAAAAAAAAACTACACCTAATATTGTTAGGTAGCTAGTCACACATGAGCGGGTCCTGTCCCATTCTGGAAGGGCTCTCATCTTTCCCTCCCCTACCTGGACACTGATAATCAGAACATGCCCAGAGATCTTCCCTTTTCTAGTCAAGGACCACCACTTAATTTCCAGCCTTATCAGGACTAAGCAAGATAAAACCACCAACACAGGTTGGCACAGGTGCATTAAGACCTAAAAGGTGACTCAAGGTAACCCAGGGCCCATTATGCCATATTTACGGTAACCCCCCCCCCCACCCGCCCCTGTGGTTTTGCTTGGGTGCTTATGGGTAAGCACCTGCGCACTAACGGAAAGGTTATATTGATGAAACCCAAAACTGTCAACCAACTTGTCAGTCAAATGACGTAGGACGTGGGGAGGGACTGCCACCACTCTAAAAAACCCAACCTACCCTCACTGCAGGGCTTCTTCTGGTTTCCAGACAGTCCATTCTCATCCTTTCTCGAGCATGCTTTCGCTTTGCTCAATAAAACTCTTGCTGCTTAAAACTGCTCTACAAGTCTCTACTGAATTCTTTCCCTCGAGAGGACAAGAACCAAAGAATCGCCATTTCACTGGTAACAGTATCACGCTTAATGGTGAGAAACTCAAAGCTTTCCCACTAAGATCAAGACAAGACAAAAATATCCCCTCTCACCACTCCTTTTCAACATGGTACTGGAAGTCCTTGTTAATGCAGTAAGACAAGAAAAGGAAGTAAAAGGTATACAGATTGGAAAGAAAGATATAAAACTGTCTTTGTTTACAGATGACATGATCACCTATGTAGGAAATCTGAAGGAATCAACCAAAAACTCCTGGAACTGATGAGTAATTAGAGCAAGGTTGCAGGATACAAAATTAATAGATAAAAGCCAATCATTTTCCTATATACCAACAATGAGCAAGTATAACTTGAAATTAAAAACACAATACCATTAATATTAGCACCCCCAAAATGATATTCTTAGGTATAAATCTAACAAAATATGTATAAGATCTATATGAGAAAAAATACAGAATTCTCATGAACAAAATCAAAGAACTAAATAGAGAGAGAGATTCCACATTCATGGATTGGAAGACAATATTGTCAAGATGTCAGTTCTTCACAACCTGATTTATAGACTCAATGCAATCCTAATCAAAATCCCAGCAAGTTAGTTTATGGATATCAACAAACTGATTCTAAAGTTTACATGGAGAGGCAAAAGACCCAGAATAGCCAACACAATATTGAAGAAGAGCAAAATTGGAGGACTGATGTTACTCAACTTTAAGACTTACTGTAAAACTACAGTAATCAGGACAGTGTGGAATTGGCAAAAGAATATATAAATAGATCAATGGAACAGAATAGGGAGCCCAGAACTAGAACCACATAAAAAAAAAAAAAATTGAATCTAGACTTTACACCCTTCACAAAAATTAACTCAAAATGGATCATAGACCTAAATTTTAAATGCAAAACTCTAAAATTCTTAGATGATAATATAGGAGAAAACCTAAATGACCGTGGGTATGGTTGATGCCTTTTTGGATATAGCACCATTAGCATGATCCACAAAAGAAATCATTGATGAGGGACTTCATTCAAATTAAAAACTTCTGCAAAAGACAATGTCAAGAGAATGAGAAGACCAGCTAAAGGCTGAGAGAAAATATTTGCGAAAGACACATCCAATAAAGGACTACTATCCAAAATACACAAAGAACACTTAAAACTCCACAATAAGAAAACAGCTCAACTAAAAAATGGGCTAAAGAACTTAAACAGACACCTCATCAAAGAAGATATACAGATGAAAAATAAACATATGAAAAGCTGTTCCACATCATATGTAATTAGGGAATGCAAAGTAAACAACAAGGAGATACTACTATGTACCTGTTAGAATGGCCAAACTCTGGAACACTGAGAACACTAAATGCTGGTGAGTTTGTGGAGGAATAGGAACTGTCACAAATTGCTGGTGGGAACGCAAAATGGTAAGCCACTTCGGAAGACAGTTAGGTGGTTTTTTTTACAAAACTAAAAATACTTTTACCATATGATCCACAATCACACTCCTTGGTATTTACCTGCACAAAAACCTGCACATAGACATGTGTAGCAGCTTTATTCATAATTGCCGAAACTTGGAAGCAACCAAGATGTCCTTCAGTAAGTGATTGGATAAACTGTGTTACATCCAGACAATGGAATATTATTCAGCACTAAAAGAAATAAGCTATTGAGCCAAGAAAAGAAGTGGAGGAAAATTAAATACATATTACTAAGTGAAAGAAGCCAATATGAAAAGGCTACATACTGCATGATTCCAACTATATGACATTCTGAAAAAGGCAAAACTATGGAGATAGTGGAAAGATCAGTGGTTGCCAAGGGTTGGAGGAAGGGAGGGATGAATAGGCAGAGCACAGAGGATTTTAGAGCAGTGAAACTACTCTGTATGATATTATAATGGTGGATACAATTGTCTGAACCCATAGAGTGTACAACACCAATGAACCCTAATGTAAACTATGGATGTTGGGTGATAATGATGTGTCAGTGTAAGTTTATCAGTTGTAACAAATGTACCACTTTGGTAATGGGGAAGGCTATGCATATGTGGGAACAGGGAGTTTATAGAAAATCTCTGTATATGCCCCTCAATTTTGCTGTCAACCTAAACTGCTCAAAAAATAAAGGTTTAAAGAAAAATGAACAATTCAAAAAAATTATGTAACTTGCATACATATTTTTCAAAAGACAAAAGGCAGACTGGGAAAAATATTTGTAACATGTTAAATGCGATTAATATTGTTCATATGCAAAGAACACCTATACATCAATAAAGAAAGAAGCTCAATAGAAAAATCAGTAATAGATTAGAATAAAAACTCACAAGATGAGAAGTGTAAATGGAGGGACTCCCCTGGCAGTCCAGTGGTTAAGACTTCGCCTTCCAATGCAGGGGGTGCAGGTTCAATCTCTGGTCGGGGAGCTAAGACCCCACATGCCCCATGGCCAAAAAAACCAAAACATAAAACAGAAGCAATATTGTAACAAATTCAATAAAGACTTAAAAAACTGTCCACATCAAAAAAATCTTTAAAAAATGTATAAATGGAAAATAACTATAGTTTATGAAAAAATACTCAGCCCCATGAGTCATAAGAAAAGTGACTTCCCAAGTTAAGGCTTCCCACACCGTACTGTCCAACGGCCTGACTGAAATCCTGCCACCAAGGATCCCATAGGAGGAGATGGAAACTTGGGGCCATCAGAATATGTTTAAAGAAATGGTCTCCCAAGAAATTAGGATTTACGAAGAAGGAGGTGAGAGGAAGCAGCCAGAAGCAGCTTCAGGAGTAAGATGTCAAAGAGGGCAGGGGCTAACGAGACAAGCCCTTATGTATGTTAGCTAATATTTCTGGCTCCATTTTGTTGATTCTACCCTTGTTTTTCTTTCTTTTTTCACTCCCAGTTTGGTTTTCATAGGCTGCTTTGTTGTATCTTATTAATCTTGTAAACTGCCTTCCAAGCCTTGAATATTTTTTTGAATAGATAATCAAGTGAATGGATAATTTACTCATCAAATGGTGAAATGAATGAGTGGTTGAACAACTGAATGTGACTGTTTTCAAGAAGAGAAGTTTCCTCGAAGTGATTTGGTGGGATGGAAATGCCATATATTCTGAGAAAGAACTGCTTTAGCATCACTGGACAATAACCTAGACCTCAGATTCCCAGAGAAAAGGATGCATGAGGATTAAGAGTTATACCAGTTGTTTAAAGGAGTACTGGCCCTGTGTCAGCAGCACTCACAGCCCTGTTAAAATATATATTGTGACTGAAAGTGTAGAAAAAGAGTAAGTTATAGTTAGGATAAGTTAACTGCTATAGCAAATAAGCCCCCAAATGTATAATGGCTCAAACTCAATAGAAGTCTATTTCTTGCTCATGAAACAGGACTGAGCAAGTGAGCAGGTTGGCCAAATAGTCATTCAGGGAGCCCAAGCTGATGGAGGTGCTGCCGCGTTCAACAGGTGGCTTCTAAGTTTGCCCTGGGAGTCAACTCATTCTAACAAGCCAGAAGGAGAAAAGAGAAAGGAACTTGTGGGAGGTTTAGATGGACCAAGCCTGGAAGGAGGACATACCAGCTTCAGATAAAACTCAGGCACATGACCACGCCTAACTAAAAGGGAGGCAGGGAAACACAGTCTAGCTGTGTGCCCAGAATGAAGAGGAGAAGGTGGATTTGGGTGAGCCCCTAGTATTTCCTGTCACAGATCATTAGCAGACCTAAAGTCAGACTTGAATAAAGAACCTCAATAAATTCCAAGCTCTGCACTGTGGTTCCCCTTCTCAGGAGACTGGGAACATGTGCCAAACACTTGTTCAAGAGTTACTTTGGTAATAAATTGCAGATGAGAACTCTACTTCCTGAAATTCCACTACCAGAGGCTTTCTCAGGGAACTCTCCCATCCCAGTATAGAAAGGCAAAGAAAGCCCATCTCTGCAATGTATTTTAAGAGAGTCACTGTGGCATCAAGGAAAAATCAGAGATGGAAGGTTGACTCTACTTGTAAATAGGGGAGACTTTTTTGTGCAGCCTTGTGGATTCATGGAGAGAATGTCATGCTGATGTCAATCTTTGTTAAACCACCAATCAATCTCTTGCAGAAGCACATTTTTAAAAAAATATATTATTTCTATTGTTCACTTCTGCTTGCTCTGGTAAGGCTATTTCCGCACTGAGTGGGAGAAATAAAAGAACAGCTGTACCACATCTCTTAACCATGAACCCTAGTAGGCACCCATTTTGCTAAAAAGAAGAAATCAATTTTTAGTTTCACAAGAGAGAAATAAAGCCCATTTAAAAGGAAATATTAAGAATGCCTATTTAAATGCAAATTGAACTACAGCATTTATATGTGTTGATTAAAATCCCTCGAAGAATTTTCTTGAAATATTAGCATTTGCTTAGGTGAAATTTTTGTTTTAAAGAAAGAGACTCACAATTAAGAGTCGTTCTGAATTTCATGGCACTTTTTAAAAAAGTAAATCATTGTTAGTTCTGGTAACATTAGACTTAAGGAATTGATATAGTCTCAGCATGAAAAACGTGATGACTCCTTTGCCCATCCAAGAAAGGTCATACCCATGATTTTGCCCTTGCTTGCACCCTGTCAGAAGAACCAAGGTGAGCAGTGACTATTGATACCCATAACACAACCTAAGAATAATAAAAAGCTCACATTCACTGAGTATCTACTGCCTGTGCCAGGCATTTTTTATTTCACATTATGTCAGTTGGTCTCCAGCATCTCCCAGAGAGAGAAGTGGGTAAATGTTATTATCCTATTTTAACAGACGAGGAAACCAAGTATCAGAGAAGTAGCAACTTACCCTCAGTCTCACAACTAATAAGTCGTAAATCCACAATTCAAAGTCAAGTGTGTGTTATTCCAAAGCCCATACTTCTAATCACTCTTCTAAGCTGGTTCACATATGTCTAGCTCAGTCTCTTCCCAGTCAGATGCTTTTCCCATTCTGTATGGAGGTCAAGACTCCCTGGGCTGCTCTTGAAAGCTGTGGGTCTTTTTCAATGCAGTAATAGCAGCCACCAACCCTGTTAAGAAATTCTATGTAGTGGCTGGCACCATATCATTTGCCTGGCCTGCCATTTGAGTCTGTCAATCTCCTCTTCCAGTCAAGAAAGGCTCCCATGTTATTACACACAGGGACATGATTAGCCTTACTGGATGTACAAGGAGTCATGGCAGGATTCAAGGAAAGTCTGCCCACCAGCACCCACTACTTTCCTCTCCCCACAACTTTCCTACAACTGTTCACTGACCCAAGAAATGCCTTTAATAGATGATCAGGTCTTTAGTCCACAATTATAGAGTAGAATGATGGTAGAGCAGATGTGAGGTAAGGGAAACAAATTACCTTAAATTTATACCGAAAAAAAAAAAAACAACCTGACAATAGCAGATATTTTTGCAGATAAGATTTTTATGTGAGAAGAGGAGAAAGGTTGGCAAATAATACAACAGAATATTTGCTGCCACTGCCCTTTTCCCAGACCATGACAGACATCACTAATAGAACCCAGCACAATTTCCCTCTGAGCATAACAATCCTCTCAGCATTGCACTCTAATAATAGTTGATACATATGATTGGACCCACTTTATCCACCCCAGGTATAAAAGGATGCAGGAATCCTTCTGCATAAAAAAGTGAGTGTTCTAGGGCCACTGAAGTTGGCAAAGGCTGTGGAAAGGAGAGGCTGGGATCTCCATGACATATTTGACTGACTTCCCAATTTTGCCTTCAATCTATTAGTATCCCAAGAGTCCTAACACTGCTCATAAAGGCATCATTGAATAGAATACTAAACTATGTTCAAATAACCCAAAAAAAGGAAGGAAAGGGAAAAAGAGGAATAAAAATCAGAGGGGAAAAACAGAACACAAATAATAATATGGTATGTCCAAATCCAAATATATCAATAATTACATTAAATGTTCTAAATACATTGATTAAAAGACAGATTGCCAGATGGACGATGGATTTAGAAAGAATAAAAACATGAGATTATATGCTGTCTACAAGAAATTCACCTCAAATATAATGACATAGGTAGGTTAAAGTGAAAAAAAAGAAAACAATATACTTTATGAAAATTTTTGCAAAAATACAAAACAAAATATTAGCAAATGGAATCCAGCAGCATATATATATAAAAAACATGCACCTTAACCTGTTCAATATGCAAAAATTAACTGTAATCCATGATTATAACAGCTAAAGAAGAAAAACCACATGATCCTATCAATTTATGTCAAAAAAATCATTTGAAAAAATTCAGTATTCATTCATGACAAAAACTCTCAGCAACTGAAATAGAATGGAACTTCATCAACCTAATAAAAGGTACTGTTATAGGCTGAATTGTGTCCCTTGCAAAATTCATAATTTGAAGCCCTAACCCCCAGTACCTCAGAACGTGACTGCATTTGGAGATAGGCTTGCCGCCTCAAAGGTGGCAGGCTATGATCTTATAGTGGTTAGTACTCTGCGTTGTGGAGATAGGGCCTTTAAAGAGGTGATTATGTTAAAGTGAAGATTAGGGTAGGCCGTAATCCAATCTGGATGGTGTCTTTATAAAAGGAAATTTGGACACACAAAGAGACACCAGGGATGTGCACCCAGAGAAAAGACCATGTGAGGGCACAAAGAGAAGGCAGTCATGTTCAAGCCAAGGAGAGAGGCCACAGAAGAAACCAAATCTACTGACACCTTGATCTTAGGCTTCCAGCTTCCAGAACTGTGAGAAATGAATTTCTGTTGTTTAAGCCACCCAGTGGGTGGTACTCTGTTATGGCAGCCCTAGCAAACTAACACAAGATACCTACAAAATAATACAGGTACCTATAACTAACATCATATTTAAGGATGAAAGACTGAGTAGTCCCACAGCCCCCATCCCAAGATCAGGAACAAGGCAAGAATGTCTGCTCTCCTACTCTAGTGTGAACAAGCAAATGAAGAGGAGAGACCGTGATTTATCAAGATAATCTATTCCATAGATGTTATCTCATCCCCTCACCTCAATACCCCGCACCAGACCAACTCCAGCACCGACACACAAACACACACACAGACACAAATCACACCTATTATCTGAATGTCTTTGTTAAAACTAATTTTCAGCCAAATTATCAAAATAGTTGCCTCAATTTGCTTTGAGTGTACAGAGGCAGTCTTGGGCATGAGAAGAGGAAGCAGGGAATCAAATTAACAGCAAAATTATGAGATCGCAAAAAGGAAATTTTTTTAAAGAAAAACAAATTTTAATGTGCTCATATATGAAAATTGCCACGCACACACCCCTGCCATGTTGTGGAGGATCAGGGTACATTTCTAACAGCATTATGTTCTCTGGTCATAATGTAATTATCTGTACCACAATTAAAGAAAAATAAAATATGATAGTTTAAAAAGCATAAATCTTCTTAGAAACTTCAGTTTTTGACAGTTTATTTGGAGGTTTTTTTTCTCCCCACGTATAATGTATCTGAGCCATTTAGAACTATATCTACCAAGTCCCACTTCATACCTACTCTTGCAAGAAAACGATTTCACACAAAATGTGAAAATTCCAACTGGAGACATTACATGTAGGGTACTTAAGCTATGATAGAGGAGATCTACAGCTATATGTTGCCCTAGATGGACATGGGGAAGGTAGTTAAAAAGAAAATAAGGATTGTGTTCTGAGGTTGTGTTTTCCCCTGAGGCTCTTTAAATAATGCCTTTACCTGTTCCCCATTTTCCAATTGTCTTCTCCAGTGCTGTGGCCATAATTTAGCAGTATTATGTGCTGTCACTTCTGCATTAGTAAACACCAGGACTTGCTGAGTAATTACAGAATAACCTCATAATGAAATGCAGTGAAGAGTTCTAATTACATTTTAATGCTGCTTAACAACTATTCTACTTTAAAATGAGAATATTCCAGCCATGTATCCTAATGAGTTATCAGAATGCATTACCCCCCCCCAAAAAAATGTACAAATGAGAAGGTAAACATAGAATATTACCACCAGTGGGCATGTGTGTGGGAATATTTATATTCAAAGTTAATATACTACATTAAAAATTATTAAAATAAAAAAGCACATCAAAATGCTGCAACAACTACAGGGTAGGATTTTTTTTTTTTTTTGAAAGCTCATATTTCACTTTGAAGGAGGAAAAATGTTAAATTACTCTCCAATGCAGGAGAATACAGTTAAAGCTGTCTTCTTCTGAACGTAGGACAAATACAAGTTAAACTAAGAACGTCCACACCTTCTTATAAAAACACAGAGCTACAAGAACACTAACTATGTGATCTAGGAAACAAGGCTTTCCATTTACTTTATTCTTTAAAAATCTGCCAAGAAGAAGTACTCCTCCCATATTCTATTGTTCTACTGTCTTCGTCTGCCACAACATCCTTCTAAGCACTTACGTAAACCCCTTAGATGCTGACCTAGGTAGACATGGTGAAAACCTGTTACACATTTCTCTTTTCATACCACAGGAAGAACGTCACAATCCTCCCTCTTCCCTTACATTGCCATTATAAACAGGTCCAATCCATTTTGTTTTCAGAAAAGACCGATCCCCTGACTCTTCCATCATTACCTGCTGAAATCTTCTCTAGTTCTTCCTCACACTTCTGTCAAACCACTTAAATTGCTACTTCTACTCATAATGCCTAATTAATGCCCTTTCAGGTATAAAATTTTAAAATGCAATTACGTTGAGCCCAGTGAGGTCATTGCCTACAGAATTCTGCAAAATATGCTTCAGTTTTGCTCTTCCTATCAGCTTATGCAGAGCTAACACAAGTATTGCCATTGACAAATTTGAAGCCTTTATTTCCATTATCCAAGCTCTTGTGTTATTAGGGATAAGCAACCCTGAGGCTTGGATATCTCCTTCCATGCAAGCATCTACCCCACACTCACAGGAGAAGTTGTTGATGCTGCTATTAATGAAGGTATTTGTTTACAGGTGACTCTAACAAGATATGTTGGGACCTTTTCTTCCCTGCCTACGCCAAATAAGTAGAAGAGATGACATCTCTTAGCTTTTCTGGGATCCTCTTTGGTCAAGTCTATGAATGCAACAAGGCTAGAAGCTCTGAGAACTTGTACTAAGCAGCCTACACACCTGAGAGGAGAGGGAGGGAAGGAGAGGAGACACCTGGGGCCTCACTCAGAACATCTCATGTTCATTCCCATAACTTTGCAGTGCTACAGGGGCTGGACAGGGAACTTTCTATCTGTGTGCAGGGAACTGTCTGTGTCATACAAAACCAACATGGCAATGAACTTTGCTCAGTCATCATCACTAGGTAGTTTTCAGGGGCATAGTGCTTCAGGACACAAGCTTTGGAGTCAGACTTGAATTTGAATCTCAGTTCTGCTGCTTGCTAGTTGCATTACCTTGAGCAATTTGCTTAGTCTCTCTGAGCCTCCATTTCATCATTTATAAATTGAGACTAATAATGCTCACCTGACAAGATTATTGTAAGAAATAAATGAGCAATATATGATAAGTGCTTGGCATGGTGGCTGATTCAAATATTCAGCTAGTGGTAGCTGCTATCATCGCTACTACTGCCCCTATTAATGCTGCCCCACAAGTAGCAACATCTCCTGGCTTCTGTAATAACAATGACATTCTTCCCAAGAAAAGCTTTCAAGTGATCCTTGCCTCTTACCCCTCCCTCAGTCCCCACATTGAAGAAAATCACCAAATCTTATCAATTCATCCTCTCCTTTGCACTTCCATTGTCACTCCTCTGGTTCACACCTCAGTCCTTCTCACCTGGACCTTCACTCCATAAATGTTTATTAAAGCACCTACCATGTGCTGGGCGCAGTGGAAAATACAGATGTGTAATACCTCAAAATATACTTAAAATCTGGTGGTGGGGTGGGAAAACACAGACATTTAGACAGGTAACTAGAATGTGAGGCAAATGAAAAACAATACAGGACTTATCTGGTGGTGCAGTGGTTAAGAATCCACCTGCCAATGCAGAGGACATGGGTTCGAGCCCTGGTCAGGGAAGATCCCACATGCCGGGGGGCAACTAAGCCCGTGCACCACAACTACTGAGCCCGTGTGCCACAACTACTGAGCCTGAGCTCTAGAGCCCACGAGCCACAACTACTGAGCCCGTGTGCCACAACTACTGAAGCCCGCACGCCTAGAGCCCGTGCTCTGCAACAAGAGAAGCCACTGCAATGAGAAGCCCACGCACAGCAACAAAGAGTAGCCCCCGCTCGCCACAACAAGAAAAAGCCCATGCGCAGCAACGAAGACCCAACGCAGCCAAAATAATAATAATAATAATAATAATTAATTAATTAAAAAACAATAGAATATATAGGAAGGTTTCACACATACGTGAGTCAATTAAAAAAAATAAATAAATATATAGGAAGGTTTCATGGAAGCATTGCCCCTTGAGATGAAACTTGACCAATGAATAAAAAGGAAAAAAAAAAGACATTTCAGTCTAAGAAAACAGCATAAGCAAATGCAAGGCTGCAGGAAATACATCCTGTGGAGAGAATGCTGAGTTGTACAATGAGACTAGAGGATGGGGTGGGAAGGACAGAGCAGCAGCTGAGATGCAAGCACTCAGGGGGACCATTCAAAAGGCAAAAGCATAGGAGTCAGGCAGCTCTCCTTCAAATTCTGCCTCCACTCCTAAAGGCCATGTGGCCATGAACAAATTTTTTATCCTCCCTGAGACTCAGTTTCCTCATTTGTAAAATATAGTCAATAAAATACCTACTTTGTACAGTTCTTGTGAGGATTAAAGGAAATAATATATGTAGAGCACTCTGCACAGAACCTAAAATATAGCAGGGACTGGATGGTAGTTATGTTTCATAGGAGGCTGTTATGGATTGAATGTTTGTGAACCCCCAAAAATTCGTATGTTGAAACTCCAGCCCTCAATGTGGCTATATTGGGGATGGCCCTTTAAGGTTAAATGAGATTATAGGTGTGGGTTGCTGATCCCATAAGACTAGAGAGTCCTTTAAGAAGAGACATCAAACAGCTTGCTCTCTCTCCACTACCTCCCCACATGCAGGCACCAAGGAAACCACGTGAGGACATAGGCGGCTGTCTGCAAGCCAGAAAGAGAGTCCTCACCAGAAACTGAACCACCTAGAACCTTGATCTTGAACTTCTGGCCTACAGAACTATGAGAAAATAAATTTCTGTTGTTTAAGCCACCCAATCTACGGTATTTTGTTATGGGGCCTGAACTGACTAACATAGGGGCCCTGAATGCCATTTTAAGTGGTTGGTTCTTTATTCTGTGGGCAGTGGAGAAACATTAAACATTTCTGAGGAGACAAGAATCACACTGAGATCTGACTATCTGAGAGCTGAAGACTGATGGGAAGATGCTCTTCACTGACCTCCTGCATCCTGTGCGCCCTGTTCCATCCATTCATGACAACCACTAGATGACCAATAGCCCCAATATTGCTTGGACAAGCTACTCAAAAATTCGACCTAGGGAGGGAATTCCCTGGCAGTGCAGTGGTTAGGACTCCATGCTTTTGCTGTCAAGGGCATGGGTTCAATCCCTAGTCAGGGAACTAAGGTCCCATAAGCCACCGCCACCCGTGCTGAGCGGCCTAAAAAAAAAAAAAATTGACCTAGGGAATAAAGCCTATATTGTCTAGCTTGTTATTCAAGGCCCTCTGGGATTTGGATCAGCACCCCCACCCCTTTCACTAACCTACTACTTTCCTTAGCTGGGAAGATCAGACCCTGGGTTCTGCCATGTTTGTGCTTCTATTCAAGCTGTTCTTCCAGCACGAATACCCATTCCCACTGTTCTCAGTCAAAATCTAATTCATCCTTTAAGGTTACTCCCCTAGGATGTCTCCCCTCCTTTGAACTCCTGTTGTTTGTACCGCTGGTATATCACGGTAATCAACATCTTATATTCTAATTAATTAATTAATTAACAAATAAAATTTATTCATTATAAATTATAATTTATATCAGATCAATTTATATCTCCTCTACTAGACTATAAGGATTTCAGGCCAATTTTTGTGGCCTTCACATTACATGACACATTACATGTCTCCTAAGGCAGGAGACAGCAAAGCTAGGCTTGCATAAAGGAAGGGGAGAGAGAGACAGAGACAGAGAAAAGGGATTTGGGGGAGCAGACGTGTCCAAGGGGCAACAGGAGTCACTTGATGTGAGTGTGCATTGTGAGCTTGACTTCAATCCCTTCTCCCCACCAAATCCCTATAGAGTCTCCATCACTCATTACCCTCCCATGCAACAGAATTATGAGCAGTGCAGAGTGAGGCACTGGATTGGAAAGATGCTTATTAGATGGCAATAATCATAATCATAGCTAATATCTGTGGAAGGTGTACCTGATGTCAGGCACTGGGCTTTTCAGTACTGTATACTATGTTCTTTTTTGTTACCAAAACACGTCTTTCTGTCGGTATAATGTTGTAATTTGGGTGTTTTTTAGAAGTCTGAAATCTCATTCTGAGATTTATCCAGAGAATTACATGCTGCATTAAAATAAGGACTCTAGTCAAGGACCATTCATTTAGAAAGTTTTCTAACCGTATCCCTCCCCTATTTAAGACCCATAGTCAATGATCTAACTGTTGTTTTAATTCCCATTTTTTGGCTTATAATGAGGCCAAGCAACTTTTCTTATGTCATTAGTCATTTATACTTGTCCCACCAGTCTGTCAAAGTCACTGGCAATGACCAGCAGAGAGTGTGGGAGGGGGACTTGGGGAGACTGGTGCAAGGAGGGAGCTCCCAGGAACACCCGCAGCCCTTGGCTTGGAATCTGGCTCCTGTTTCTCCCAGGGCTTGATTCCAACCCCTCTCCTCTCTCTCCTCTCCTCTCCTCTCCTCTCCTCTCCTCTCCTCTCCTCTCCTCTCCTCTCCTCTCCTCCCCTCCCCTCCCCTCCCCTCCCCTCCCCTCCCCTCCCCTCCCTTCCCCTCCCTTCCCCTCCCCTCCCTTCTATTCCTCCAAGGCCAGCCCCCACCTCTCTTAGGACATTTTATTTTAACTAAAAACTTCCCACCAATTCAACCTGGAGATACTTAAGCCAGAGGACAAAAGATCCACAGTCGCAATCCTGGCCCACTCACATGTGAAACGCACCTGGGGACAAAGTTTATTTAACCAGAGATTTCTGGTTACATGAAATAAATATACAAATTACCAATATTATCAATTGGCTTTGATGTTTGCAGTTACCAGCCAGGCCCCTTGCTGAGAACTTTATCTGAATTATCTACTTTGGTCCTCATGGCACAGCAGGGGCAGGGTAGGGGAAGGAGGTACTGAATAATTACTATATCATTGAGCAATAGGAAAGGATAAGCAGGCACTTGTCTTTAGATGACCCAGGACACTGAGAGTTCTGTTTTAGTTTTGATAAAAGGAAAATAAATTTTGCTATTCACGCTCATCCAGCTTAAGAGAGAAAGGAGTCTCACTTCTTATTTTAATCAATATGTCACTGATTGAAAGGAGCCTCAAAGGCCTTTAGCACCAACAAAGCACAATTCCTGGGAACTTGGGAATGACAGTGAGGCTGGCACTGTGGGCCTGATGCAGGATGCCACGGGGCACTGAAAGCATATGTACCGTATGACATCTCACACCCTGCCTGGCGAAGGCAACTGTTCTTTCTAGGCCAAATTCCAGAGTCTGAATCTGGCATTCATTTTGTTATAGTGTTAAAGGTAAATAAAACTGCTGCCAGTAATACAATCAGTTTCCCATTTTTTTAAAGCTTCATTGTTCTTATTGCAAAAGCAAATAAACCACTTACTCACTATTGCACGCACACCTGTAGTTTCTTACTGCGAGCTCCTCTAGCCCTCTGCCCTCCAGCTTTCCCTGGTTGCAGGAGTGAGCTCACCACTGCGCAGGGTGAGACTGAGCTGGAGGACATAAGCCAACCACTCCCCCCAGACATATGGGAGATGGAGAGTGAATAACCCAGCCTGCTCAAGCCCCCAAGTGGGACAATCTGAGGTGTGTTCTGCATGGTCTTCGGAGGCCCACAGCAGGACTGGGCCCCGGTTGTCCCCGTCAGCTCTGGGTTGGTTTCCTTCCTTTCCCTCTCACGTTCCCTCGCTCTTTTGGAGCTTCCTGGGATCACTTCCCAGATAAACTATTGGTACATAAATACCCATATGCATCTGAGGAAGCCCAACTTAAGACAACACCCATGAATTAGTCAGCTCAGGCTGCCATAACAAAGTACCACAGACTGGGTGGTTTAAACAACAGAAATTTATTTTCTCACAATTCCAGAGGCTAGAAGTTCAAGATCAAAGTGTCAGCAGAGTTGGTTTCTTCTGAGGCCTCTTCTGAGGACATCTTCTCCCTTTGTCTTCACGTGGTCTTTCCTCTGTGTGTCTGTGTCCTAATCTCCTCTTCTTAAAGGACATCAGTCATACTGGACTAGGGCCCATCTCTATGACCTCATTAATTTAATTACCTCTTTAAAGGCCTATCTCCAAATACAGTCACATTTTGAGGTACTGAGTGTTAGGACTTCAAAATATGAATTTGGGGGGTGCAAAAGACACAATTCAGCCCATAACAGCACATTAAAACTAAAACAAAAATAAGTAAGTATATAAAGTTAAAACATGTGAGCCAGGGACTTCCCTGGTGATCCAGTGGTAAAGAATCCGCCTTACAATGCAGGGGATGCCGGTTCAATCCCTGGTCAGGGAACTAAGATCCCACATGCCACAGGACAACTAAGCCCAGGAGCCACAACTACTGAGCTTGCACGCCTCTACTAGAAAGCCCACGTGCCTCAACTAAGACCCAACACAGCCAAAAAATAAATAAACAAATATATATATATATATAAACTATTAAAAATAAACTATGTTTAAAAAAAAAAAAAAAAGTGAGCCAAAATCCAACCTCCAACCTCCTCCAAAGAAAAAAGAAGAGAAAGAAAAGAAAAAACCTATTCTGTTTATCCTCCAGGCTCTTTCTCTCTGTGTAGTTGGAATGACAGTATAATGACAAACTCAGGTGTAAAGACAACATCAATTTCCTTATTTTCTCTAATTCAATTTAAATGAGAACCCTGTACTAGAAAATTCAATCTCAACTGATCCTAGATTCCTTTCCTTTCTTTAAGTCACCCAAGAATCACAACATGAACAGTCCTCACCTTCAGTCCATTGTGGTCATTGTTTCTATCTCCAGGTCCAGCTTCTCAAAGACAGGCAGCTTCCATGCTAGGCTTGGGACACTAGATTCTCAGGGCCTCAGTATCCAGGATCTAGTCTTGCAGATGCATCCACTTCCGTTTGAGGTCCTGCTGAAACCGTGCAACTCAGATGATACTTGAACCCACAGGCTAGGACTTGAACCCAGCCAGAACCCAGACTGGGACTTGAACCCACAGGCTAGGACTTGAACCCAGCCAGAACCCAGACTGGGACTTGAACCCCATGGTCTTTTCATTGAGATCACACACCTGGTCTCAGGACTTAATGAAGCTCAGGTTCTTGATGTCTCGTCACGGAAAGAATTCAGTGAGAGACAAAGTGATAGGTAAGAAGTGGATTTATTTAGAGAGAGACACACTCCACAGACAGAATGTGGGCCATCTCAGAAGGAGAGAGGCCCTGAAATATGGGGTGGTTAGTTTTTATGCACTGGGTAATTTCATAGGCTAATGAGTGGGAGGATTATTCCAACTATTTCAGGGAAGGGGCAGGGATTTCCAGGAATTGGGCCACCGTCCACTTTTGGACTTTTTATGGTTGGTCTCAGAACTGTCATGGTGCTGGTGGGTGTGTCATTTAGCATGCTAATGTATTACAATGAGCGTATAATGAGGTTCAAGGTCCACTGGAAGTCAAATCTTCCAACCACCTTGGACCTAGTCGGTTCTAGCCAGTTTTTGTCATGTCCTATGGCTATGTCATTCTTTTAAAGGTTGCGACCTGCCCCCTCCCCTCTTGTCTCACTACCATCTCCCCAGGCCACAGGCCCCTCTGCCAGGAGGCAGTAGAGAAAGAGCAGCAATTAAGAGGACGGGCCAGGAGGTTGGGCCACTGGGGGCTCAGTCCTGATGGTTTG